>NC_132937.1:102264531-102474531 GCF_034638445.1 Ciconia boyciana | reverse complement strand
AACCATGTCATGCACCCAGTAGACTTGCATTCCATTGGGTAATTCCTTAATTAGGCAGATTTTTGAAACAAGAATTATGTACACAACAGACCGGAACGTCTCCTTTGGAGTCTTCATAGTCTATCAGGTGATTGCATCATTAAGCCACACATGCTACGTAGTAAAAATCCTTATGAAAATTCATGACAGAAACATACTGAGCTTGATGCATGCTAATAAATGAGAAACATACAAATTTAGTATATTGACTTTTAACCCCCCCAAACCCCAAACAATTATAAATAGAATAATTTCTTTACCAAATTTTACTTCTTCATTTTTTCAGCCATCTAAAAAAACTTGCTCTTCCACCAGGGTTTGGGGAGGTCGCACCTGAGTATCTTTTAACAAATTACATCTTGTAATTGAGTTTAGTAAATGTGCTTATAACATTCTTTCCACCCTTTTGGGTAGCAACAAAACACAGTGAAATAACCAAGAAAACAGTGATCTAACTAAACTTTTAGTTTGCTTGGGTTTTTTTTTAAGTACGTGATACACATTAAATTACAAATCAACGGACAAAATTTCATTTTTTGATTGCACAGTCTGGAAAACCAAAGCCTTTTCCAGAAGAAGGAATTTAACTTGTTTGGTCTGCAGTACAAGCACTGTGAAGTGGTCGTTTTCTACAGAAATAAGACATTTATATAATGCATTTTAAATAGATGCAAATAGCATCTACAATCGACTGTGTGAAAACGTTGAAGGAAGAGACAAAAAGTACAATATTATATATTTGAAAGAAATGAATGTAATCTTTTGATACTCTTACAAGCAGAGAAAAAAATACTAAAATATTAATTCAAAAAGTCTTTTCTGAAAAATGGACAAAAAAATCTCAAGTTCGTAGAGAAAATGAATATATGCAAGATAGTAAGGATAACAACAATACAATCCCTGAATGCCTCAAAATCTTCATGGTTTAAAAGGCATCCCAATTTTCTCCAAAGGTGGTAGCATCTATCCAGTCGTCCATGGCTAATTTTACACGGAATGCAAAATGTTATTTAAATAGGACGGTGCATTAAACGTCAACTATTTCTGATGTAGCTCTCAAACTACAAACCTATCTTTCTTCTATTTTAATATTAAAGTAAGTTAGCAAACACTTCCTTCTTAATCCCCAGAGACTATCTATACAGTGACACAAATGCACAAATTTATGACAGTAACATAAATGCTCCTCCGAAGTAATGTGCAACATTAAGTGAAATCGTTTCCTGGAAAGATATTATAGGTATCTATATTTTATTTGCCATCTTAAACATATCTGGGTCTTTATGACCTTATTTTTAAAATGTATTTCCTTTTTACATTTCCTGGTGCAAATGGACTGCATAAATAAGCAATGTGCTATGAGGCTTCAGACTAGCCGATAAACCCTTTCAATTTTCATGCCAGCTTCTTCTTTTGTAATTCAAATCTGGCTGAAAACTGGCAGCTCTGAAAACTGAAACAAGCACTGCCACAAATACCTTGTAATGCTATCGACCTTGTCTGCCCATGCAGTGAGAAAGGGGGATGCATATGTGTCTGCAGTCATCCAGATAACACAACTCATTTTTTTGGGGGGATAACAGAAGCCAGCCCCGGACTGTGCACCAAAAGCAGTCATTACCAGGCAAGCTGGAGAATAAGTCTCTTCAAAATACACAGCGCATTTAAAAACCATATACAGGGCTCAGCCACTGCTTTCATTACCAATTTTAATTTAGCTCCTTCAGTTTGCCAGCCAGATAAACTCTTTAGTGCTGTTTTTTAATCTATTTGCCACATTTTATGTTTAAGATTATAGTAATATGGGACAGGAGAAGGAATCACTTTTAGAGGAAATAAAGAAATAGATCCGCTTATCAGCGCCCATCAGAAAGTTCATTAATCAGCCAGGCTTTGTGCCCCCTAAATTGAAAGGTTAAATAATCCTCTCAGGAATATTTCTCGGCACCACCGCCAATTGTCCGGAGAGAAGCTGCCATTCACAGCACTCTGGATCGGTGACAGGGTATTTTACCACTGTTTGGACCCCAAACAATGATGGACAAATGGCCTGGCTTACAAAGAAACCTTTTAGTACAAGGATGGAAAAAGGACCACAAGCTTTGAAGTGGGTTGGGGGAGGTGGGCGCGCGGGGAAGAGGCAGGGGAGGAGGAGGAGACTCGTGCATGGGGACACGTATATTTTATTTGAATGTTTATTAGGAGACTCGACAAACGTTGTTATATACGCGCTCAGGCATACGTGCACAGAGAGTGCGCGCGGGCAGGCGCTACACGCACGCACACTCACCGCACTAAGTGTATGCATACTTACACATACATTTATACATTAATCTGAACACAAACATTTGCAAAGCCTGTAAAATCAGAAGATGAACAGAACTAAAGCATGGTTATATTTATTAGCTAATACACTGGGGAGCCCAACAAACCCCAAGGTTTTAATTTTTACTGTCATTCTAGATGATTTACAGCTTCCTCTCTTCTTCTCTCTCTTTAACCTTTATGTCGTCTACTAATCACCTTTCACCATCAGATGCAAAAGGAGGAAGTACCACATTTGAAATAACTTTCTTGGGGGAGCATTCTTAATAGATATTTATTTGAGGTGATTTCTGATCACAGCTAAAACTGAAGTAAGCACATAAAAAATATAGTGTTGCTGGAGGATACGAGATGCCAGAGTGGTCCATCAGTTTGTTAGAAGTGAGTTTTTGCTGGGGTACTTTCTAAATAAACAGCAATTCAAGCTTTTTTCTTTAAACTTCCTAGCAGCTAGGTTTCAATCTGTAGCATCCTTTACTGATGGACAATTTTATAGAAACATTTTCCTTACAGTACCAACATGTTAACTGTACATGTTAATGTTTATCAATTTCCTCATATTTTTTTCATGTATTCTCCATTTAAGAGCATCATATATATTCAGTAATACCATAATTATTTTTACCCAGCTTTATAACGAGTGACATTCATCCAGAATGTGTCCTTGAAGAAATGTCTGACAGCCTACATACAGCCATTAACACACAAAAGCTCTTCCATGTCCTTCCTGCACATCTATTTTTTTAAATGAGTCTCAATACCATAAAGTTTTAACTTTAATATGACTTGTGACTTTCTGAATAGTCTACAGCATCTAAAAATGGATCAAAAGATTTCAGATTTCTCCTCTCTCATATCACAAAAATAGGCCATTGATCAAAACTGTTTTCTCCAAACCAACTTTTGAGTATCTCAGTGCTGTTATTTTGCTGCTCTCTCCCTCCTCACACCATCATGAGAAAACCGGAATGAATTTAACCAGGGTCTCATCTGCCATCAAAATAAGTCAGACAGAAACTGGATATCACATGCAAATCCCGTGCAATTAATTTTAAAGCAGAAGATATGTCAGGGTTATCACATAGTCCACAGAAATCCCTCAGTGTTTGTGTATGCTCATGCACAGGCACTCACCACTCAATGTTTTAAGTGCTGAAGGAAGTTACAAATACACCTTCAAAACAGAATTAACTGCATTGTCAAGAAACAACATGAAAGTACTTTCTTTTAGCTACAAGGTGAGTAGTTACTACAGGCAGAGAAACTGTAAGTTCAAGGGGAGGGGAAAAAAAAAGAAAAAAAAAAAAGACAAGCAGCTTTTGGACTCAACACCGGCTCTGAGAAACTTTGAACCCAGGCAGCAGCCGTCCATTTCTTGCAAACAGATCACCCGGTCTACTGTAAAAACGGTACCTCTTCCTGTAAGTGTTGCCCCCCTCCTACCTCTGGCACGTCGAGGCCCTTGCCATGCCCCTGCCCGCCGCGCTGCCGTGCCACGCAGGGCAGCGTCGCTGCAGCACCATCCGTGCTGTGGAGGCACCGAGGGGGGACCAGCAAGAGGGGCTCCTCAGGCCAGCCGCCGGCCGGGCTACAGAGTCAGACGCTGAACGAAGCAGCACGGAAAGGTTTGTCACCTTCTGGTGGAGGTGGGAAGACCAGCCGAGGCAGCCAAGTCACAGCCTGTGTCAACGCGAGGTGCTGCCAGGCCAGTGAAGTATGGGGGTGGCTGTTTATGCCCATTTCAGAGTCATACTTAGGGCCGTTGGAGTACGTTCGTCAAATGTTAACTTAATCAAAAACTAACATTAAAACATAAGTTAAAACTGAAGGCCTAACTTCACTCCCCTGATTCACTCCTCAAAAATTCTGAGGGGTGACATCTTCCTTTGCCGTACATGGGTACTATAGCATGTATGCATATACCATGCAAATCACCCACTGCTCTGAGACTTCTCCACTACTGCGGCAAAATAGTACCTGCTTACGGCATACGGCTCTGCGTGACTCACCACTTTATACAGGCCTTTGGTTCCTTTTAATGCCCTTTATGCTTGATTTTTCAAAATATGAAATCAAAATCAGGATAATTCTGTCACGGGGATAGTAACTTTTCTATTCACATGACAGGACCTAACAAGATGTATTAATATTATTGACATGATAGACCCTCTCAGAATTAAATCGGTGAATACTTTTAGGGAATCCTAATCCGTAGATTATTAACATGATCAAGCATAACTTGAGAAAGTTACCGTCTAACTGGTTTGAGCTCCTGGCTGCTCCTAACACATGGATCATTGACAAGATGAACTAGCAGCTCTGGCAGCAACACGGACGATCACATGCACTGCTGCCAGCGCACAGCTCCATAGACTGCCGTTGCTAAATGTCTGTGACGTTTTAACATGCAAGTATTTGTACGATAAAATGCAACAGTTTCAGTACTACTAAAGCACGTAACTTACAAGCAGCTACGGAGTGGACGTTTGACAAGCAAAATGCTGTTCCTAGTTAGGATATATGTGCAAACAGTTCATGGACATTTACTCTCTACTGACATTTTACATTTTTTCCACTTTGCAATACAAAAATGCACCAAAATACATTTTACGTTACCTACATGAAAGTGCAATTTTTGTATGTTTTGAAATGTCTCCTGGATCACAGATAATTTTTTGTTTCCTGTCGAATTTTGAAACCGGCTCTAAGTTCTAACAAAACTGAGAAAAAAACACCATCATATCAAGTTCAGAGGAATAATTTTCAGGCATATAGGAACTTTATTACAAATATCCGTACACAGAATTTACTGCAGAAAAAGGGCACAGAAATACTTAGATTTTTTTTCTCAAATAAAATCCTGTTTTTAAAATGCATGGGAAATCTCATTCTAGCTTGAAAATTCTGTTTTCCTTATTTAGATGGTTAACACTTGAGATGGTAAAAATTATTTAAATGATCATATAGGGTCACCTTTTCAAACTAAAGGAAAGAGAAGTGAAAATTTTTGCCAAATCTGTGAGCATTAAAGACAAGATCATCTTAACCCTTTCACTTAAAAGAAGTGCAGTTACGTATATGATGGGGAGACATTTCAGCAATTAATCTTACCATGATTATCCTGTTTTCTGTTTAAATAACCACTTACCCAACAGTTTTGGTGTACCACAAAAATACATATCACAACAGTTTTGGTGCACGTCGGAGGAACGCACATGGCAGTTTCTATGTTGAGAACAGAGCAACTTCTGCCCACAAGTTTGCATGGGAGGGAGCAGCTCTCTCCAGTCCTTCTCCAGCCGTGAGCACATCTCGCCACCAGGATTGCTGGCACAGCGCTTGAAAAATCTCATGTACCGCACAGATAGCTTCCTGGGCACGCAGGGGTTAGCGAACCGCAGATTTAAACATTCAAAATATTAGGATATATTAATTTTCATCCCCTTTTAATTTCCATCCCCTGCTCTTCTTCTCCTTTTCCCATTTAAAGGCAGGGCCAAAAGGTATTGCTTTTGCAGAAAACACTGAATTCCTTAAATAACAGTAACGTGCCTATTGAAGTCAGAGGTTCTCTGAAGGATCCCTCTTCTCAAAGACAAACACTTTGAGGAGGTTATTTGGAAGCCCAAAATCAGAGAAATGGAAATTACTTGGTTCAGTCAGCCAAGCTTTCTATTTCCCCCCAGTCCAAGACTGCTTCCAGAAATGTATCAAAATGCAGTTTCTGGTCAAGATGTAATCAGTCTTTAACCCTCAATTTAAAAACACCTTTTATTTTATCTTCTGGGGAGGCAGATGGGGAAGAGCATGAGACAGATAAATGTTAGAGAAAGCAGGCATGCTTTCTACCACGCTCACAGGATTAAGGTAAGTGGCAGCTGATGACTGTGCTGCTGGAAGGTTGCACAGCCCACCCAAAGCGGCCTCTAAGGTCCGTGCAGGAGTCCAGCCTGGCAGGAGCCAGATGCTGACCTGGGGTAGGGACCACAACGGTGGGGTGTAAAAACAGGCATCAGCTAGGGATCTGTCCTCTGCACTACAGCGGTACCAAGACACCGTCACTCTTTCCCAGGAAAGAAAGTGCAAGCGCGAAGACGTGTTGGCATTTTACAGATAACCAGTCTGAACTTCCTATTTCAACTTAACCGACACACAAAAACCCCCTAATTATTCGGTACTCATCACTGGCCAGGGGTATTAGTTAAAACTGAACATTTTCATGAAAAGGCAAACTCTAACAGTATTTTTTGTAGATGTTACATATTTATATAAAGTTATTGAAGCTACTTCTTTTTGCTGTAATATTTTAAATACAGTTTTAAAGAAAAACTGGGGAAGAGCTCTGTCTAGCGCGCTTTCTCACTGAAAGCTATAGCATATGCTTTGTACTCATAAACTTACACTTTTTTCAGGATCTGAAGTCCTGAAAAGTCCTTTTTTCTGTAAAAAAAGCTGTCAGAAAGAATACCGTCTTTTGTGAAATATGGTTTAAATTTTGGGTTAAGTTTCTGATAGCTTAAAAAAAATATTTGAAACTTGAAAGAGAACGATAACACGGAACAAATTATAATTAATAGGGGAAAATAAATGGAATGTAAAATAAAATCCAAAAAGACCCTCTAGACAGCATACAAACCACCTCTAACGTACTTATTTTCACCAGAAGTACTGTGCAGGGCAGGCAGACATTTCAGAATTTCTGTCGCAGAACGGCACTTGCAAAAGCGGTAGGGCTCGGGCTTGAACAATGCAAGTAGATAACTCAGAAACAAAGTATCTGCCAGTTGTTGTCCAAGATCTGCCCTACCTCCTCCCCTGGCTAAAGAGGCCAGCACGCCTTTTCAGAGAATATGAAATCTTCATGAACCCAAGCACCAAAAAGGCACCTTTCCCTCAAAGGCAAGCGTGGGGACACCGTCACACTCCAGGTGTTCCTGTTTCCCCACAGTCCACAGGAGACAGAGTCATCCTTACCCTAAATTCACATCCCCGGGAATTTTGGGTTGCCTTCCGTGTGAAATATCCTGCTGAATGGCTACTGAAGTGTTGACACACAAGGGCCTGCTCTGCGATTCCAAAATATGAAAAATTACACTGTCTATAGCATAAACAAAGTGGTATTTTTACTAGAGTTAATAAAAATAACCTTAAAACACCTGGAGAGATACTGGTCAAGTGCTGAAATATTTAACACGAATACGACAATCTCGTGCTCCGCAGCCTTGCACCATGCAAAGACCAGAGGAGCTGACACTGCAGCCACGTTCACAGCCACTGCAGCAGCCCCATCCCTGTGCACGGGGAAGTCAGGCTTAATCTCCTCCTGAAAATACTTATAAACCCATCCTTTTCCTCATCACACAAAACCTACAAAGCTTCTCTGGAAACCAAATGCTCGCTCTCTCAAGCTTAAATATTTTTTGCCAGAGTCGTATTTTAAGATTTTCTGAAAGTCACATTTTAAAGGATACAAACTGACTTTAAGCGACACTGCTTATGTTTTCATTTCAGAAAAAAAGTGGCAGGCCATGAGGAATTTTAATAATGCACACAAAGAAATCCGACCGCAAAATTTAAACACAAAAGATGCATTGTCCTTCCATGTCTTTTACGCACAGAGGCCAAAATAGCCAATTCCTGGTTCACCTTCTTTTATGTAAGTGGATTAAAAGTAAGATTAACAAACTGTCAAAAAGCATGTTAAGTGATAGCTTCTGCTAGTTAAAAATTCTGATGGTTCTAAAACTCTGTTGGTGGCCATCTTGGCCTAGGAGCTTTAATATAAATGAGACTGGTGAAGGCAGGGGATGGGGGAAGGAGTCCTTATGGCCAGAGCAGTACAGGGGGAGGAAGAGGTTATCAAAAATGAACAATCCCTACAGAAGGAAAACACCTAATCTGAGCAGGATTTGTTTTTTAACATATGCATCTATACGGAGAAACACATTGGAAAAATAAAAATTGTGCTCTGCCCGTTTTAGGGATGGAATTTCATTACTCTGTAGATACTTACTGAAGAAGATACTAATACTTGCAACGTTAATTCCTATTTGATAATTGTAGCCACATCTCGTTCCTGAGCCGGACCGGCTACGTTTGTTTTTGTACACCACGATTCCCTCTGAACAATGAAGCAGTGCAGCATACACAGGGAGATCTACGCAGCCAGCACGTATTCCATTTTATATTGAAATACCGAGATGGCCATTTGCACGTCTTCTGGGTACCCCCACCAGTACCACCGCACAGAAGGGGTCTGAGTTACACTTCAGAGGGACTCACACAGAAGAAGTGCAGCTTCACGCCTGAAGCAAAACATGGGTCACTACGTGCTGAAAATAATTTCCCCTTTATTCTCCAGTGATGTCATCTGTTGGGTGGAAACGCGACTGCTCACAGCAGCGCAGTATCTACCCTCAGTTTCATTGGGTCACTCCAGCAGCAAAGCCACAGGACGACCTACAGGACGGGAGTGGGTCTGGACCCAAGGTCCCATCCGCTGGCTTGGGTACAGCTTCCTTCCATGGCACGGTGCCCCCATGGAAGGCCGGCTCCAATCCTGCCGCCCACCTGAAGCCCCGAGCTGTTAACATTTACGGCAGTTCCCATACTTGGGGAGAAGGGCTGTCCCCCACAGAACGCGCTGCCGCAGAGCCCACGCCGAACCTCTGAGCCTGGGGCGCGGCGGGATTGTCCTTCTCCCCCAGCACGCAGGCCTACTGAAACTGGGAGCTGCCACTGGACACGCAGTTAGGAAATCGGGTGGCAGATCAAACTCAGAGGGACGCTACTGTGTTTTTTTTAAGAATAAACTGCAAAACTGAACTAAATGAATGAAACTCGTAGGGTGCCTTAATCTCACAAGTTTTTCCACTGACCACTTTTTTTTTTTTAAATAGTAGGCTATAAACTGGCCTCCACTTGAGTACAAAATACTTAATAAATGCCTCTACCTTTATAGCTGAAATACAAAACGACAAGAGAAAGGGAATGAAAAAGAGCCAAGCATTCTGAGGACGAAAAAAGTCTGCTATGAGCACCCCCAATATCCTTAAGATGTGGGAAAAGGGAATGTGATGGCATGTCCTTGGGAGCACAGACCATATTTCTCTGGGTTTGCGGAGCATCTGGTGTTTAGAAAGACAAAGTTGTAAGCTAAGCTCCCTAATAATCTAGAATAAAGAGCTTTACAAGACCTTCAAATGCCTTGTCTGTGAAAAAATTACACGTATTATTATTTACACTGCGGTAAGCTATGATCAAAACTGTTTATCTTGGATCTGCCAATGAAGTCCTTGTGTTATTACTTGAATTGATAATAACCCCTTTGATAAACGTAAGCAGGTATCAAAACTGACCTATTTATTGCAAATAGATACCTCTATGAAGAAAAACCTAAAATATGTTTTGACAAACGTAATTTCCCTTTCCTGATATAGGAGAAATACATAGAGAGCAGGCACAATGAAAATGATTTATAGGAGTTTTAAATCACCATCTTAAAGAGGTTATTAAATATTATTTTAAACCACAGTGGGAATTGGATTGTTCTGCTGACTTTGATTGGGTTTTTGCAGAATAATTTTGGTTAACAGAGTTGAAAGAACAAGTTTAAAGAAACTAACTTCATCCAGTTATAAAGCTTTGATTATCATAGAGCCTTTAAATTTAAGCTTCATTGAATACAATATGATAATCTTTTTTCTATCAAAAGGCAAATTAAAATATTCCGCTTATAATCCTTTTTGCCATTTCAACTGCTCGGAAGATTTCTTGCACTGGCAGTCTATTTTGGTTGGAATAAGACATTTCTGCCCATACAACAAATTATTCGTAATGTGCCAAAATTTGTCACCACAGCTAATGTAAACAAAAACCTACCACCATCCATAACACCAGAATGGATTTATTATTTAGTCATTGTTCTAGTCAATCCACGTTTCTGTGCAGGGGCTACAAGAAGTCAATAGATGGCAGTCCATCTCTTAGGAAAGAGCCAGATAATGAATATAATCACCAAAACCTTCACAAAAGAGAAAGGTGGAAGGCTGTGTGGTTTTTCACATTCATTCACAGTAATTAACTAAGAATACTTTATATAATGCAAAACATTTAGACAAACTTTGTAATGGCAGTCTGTAAGCAACGTTATAAAAACGGTCTTTTATTACAAACCTGAATGCCTTGTTTTATTTGTGCTTATATGTACCTGCGCATGTGACACTTGTGATCAATTTACCAAAATCAATTTAAATCTAGCAGTTGTATCCATGGCTAAAGCACAGAAAAAACTCACTGTAGCCTTAGTCTGTTTGCTAATAATCAGGCAGCCTCTGCAGCACAGCGACAACCATAGTACTTTTTTTTAAACTTCTATTATTTTTCTTTGAACAGTTATCCTGTTTGTACAGAAATATTTATTCTAAACTAGGAAAACTATAAACTAATTTCTACAGTGAAATACTACTATGCTGATATGAGAGTAAAAGACCTCGACTTTTTAGTTACAAGTCTCTAAATATATATATAATATACGTTATTCTAACATAGAAGTTTTGCTTCTTGCAAGAAGACTGTTTACTCGTGTTCTGCTTTGGGTGCAAAAGAGCATATTTAAATGGGATAATAAAAGCTGGGACTCATACATTTAAACGATTCACATAATGCAATTTCTTGAGGTATAACTTATTTTAAATATCAAGCATGTCTTTTACCACAGAAATTTTTAAATTCCAGGCTTAATCTGACTACTAACGTAACTTTGAGTCCAAGTGAGTCTTCCCATGCAAAAAATTGAGACGTACAAAGCATTTCCCACATATAAGAAATGTGGATTATTTGCAGATAATTTGCAGTTCACTGCAAAATAAAAAATTATTTATCAGTAGCTAGGGTCTGACTCAATTTCAGTTTATCTTCGCATGCCCATATTTGATCACATTGCAAAATGTCCCTAAAATGCACTAAGAATTTCCAAATGGGTACTTTTAATAATACACTCGTATTGGTTACTACATTTTCTAACAAGAGCTTGTTTTGACAAATGTTGTTAGCTTTATACTAAGTAAACTCCGAACACTTTCTACAAAATTCACAGAAAAAATTTTCTACCTCTGATACCTCAATTTCTGCCCTAGTAACCACTTCGTCAGGTTTAAGCTCCCCCACACTTTTTTACAAAAATAAATATTTTCTAAGTGTTGATTGCAACTCACTTTTTGAGGAATTTTCAGTGGCAAGCAAGACTAAAATTAAATTAAATCTTATACCTCAGTAAAAAACAGAACCCAACCTATTACTGCATCTAATATACCTATCTGATTATTACATTCCAAATATCATAAACATTTCAGAAATCATTTTTACATGCACCCTTACGGATTATAATCAAAGACACTATTTACCTTTTTCCTTCATGCAATTTTAAAAAAGCAAACAAAAATACTCAGTGAATGGACCTTTTGCTCACAAGGGTTTTTTAAAAAGTCTATACCAATTCTGTTTAAAATAGAAGTAAATGCTCAGAAAGGGTGGAGGATTTCCAAAGCAGATCTTTGTTTTAAAATCATTATGCAGAAAACACAAGCAGGAAGCTTTAAGCACAGATTTCTCCTATTCATTGAATTTAGAAGCAAAAGCAGAAAAAAGAGCATTCCACTACCATGAAGAGGTGGAGGCAACAAATTATAAAGCACATCCCATTTATTGCTCAAAAGAAAAAGCCCACACCAAAGACCCATAAAGAAAAGTAGTGGACAAACTTTTCTACTTTGTTTTGAACGCAAAGCAGTGATTATCTATAACAGCTAAATACCTATGAGATTGATCTGGATAGCAATGACAGCAAAGATTCAGATGAACAGCAAAAATCCTAATCTTTAAAGGTGTTTTTATGTATAATAATTTTATAAATTAATATATTAAAGATTTGTGATACCAATCCATTGAATATTGTCTTAACGAGTTAAATATTGTTCCAGGTTTCAATATTAGCCAAATTTATACGCATTTTGTTTTATTTTTATCTCTATTTTACATATGAGGAAAAACCTTAAGTAATACACTGGTACAGTTCACAAAGTTTTATTTTCTTGTTTCAATGATTAAAGATCAACTAATGCAGGCCAAAGAAGAAGTTATAGCTATATCCTTACCAATTAGAAATTATCAGCAAAAGTTTATAAAGTGTATTTGCTCAAATTAACATCTCCACTCTAGCTGAGATTTATTTTACTCATTTAAAAAGAAAGCTTTGTCACACATAGTGATTAATTACCAGCATCTGGGATATCTGAGATGGGATTATTGCTTCTGCTATGCATCTCAACTTAAAATTTAACCCTCTTTATACGTGTAAATGTAGTCACTGAGGGAGTGCTGCAAGGCACTCATTTAATGATTACAGTATTAAAACAAAATCATAAGTTCTAAAGACGTTTAAAAAATAGTGACAGTGTTTCATTGCATTCTTCAGTTCAAAAACTCTTCAGATGTTTATTATCTTCTCGCAGAAGATGCTTGTCTATATTTTATGGTCAGCAGTTCACAGAAGAGTAAATAGGTTGGGTGTAGAAGAAAATAAAAAAGGTGTTTCTACTTACTGTTAGGTGATACTGCCTCCATATTTCTGGGCAAGCCTGGAAAATAAAAATATTGATCAGCTAGGAGCATGAAACAAGGTGCTTTACAGCCTGTTGGTTTTGGCATAACACAGTATCCACCGGTGTCGGTCACAGGAAAATAAGAAGCTTAACTGAAAGGGTCTGCATTTCAGCTTCAAAAACCTGGCTAGACAGTTTAATTGAATTTTACACTGGTTTAACACACTCCCTGCCATTGTCAGAAAGCCAGTAACAGTTTTCTCTCTCCCCTTCTTCTCTGAAGGTTAGAAGTTTGGGAGAGTAATGTGCTCTTAACTGTAATAAGTATTAACACTGCAAAACAAACAGAAATGAATTTAAATTCTACGTTTTCTGACATTTTAAATTTACATAATGTTTTGGAAATTAAATCACAAGGTACCTTCCTTTCATGTAAAAATAGAAATATTTTAGTATTTTTGTACATATCTCTATCCTAATCAAAATATAATTGTTACATATAATAACACTCAGCAGCCTAATGTCAGATGAGTTGTAAACAAGAAGCATAACAGATTGCTTTAATGTTTCTATTTTTACAATGGCTTGCTTGATTTTTTTTTTAAATTTTTTTTTTTTTAAACTTGACAGACTTGCACACAAACTTGTAAGTGCAGCCCATTATAAAAAATTTTACAGAGCAGATTTTTGAATCACAGCACTAACACAATAGACCTGAGGAATACATAAGAGACAGGAAAGAGGAAAACGTGGATCTTGTTCTTTAAGCAAAACCAGAATGTTAATGATCAATGAGACAGAGGTTACTTTCTCAAGGGTTCTTAATGTTTTTACAAAATTTACAATATCTCTGTTTTCTCCTATGACCCCCAAGCCATAAACACAGAAATAGTGGTACTTTGTCTGTTAGCCATTTTAGTGTTTAAGAGAGTGTGCACACAGTGACTTCGATGGAGGTCTTTTACTTTTGTTTAGAACATTTACCCTTTTATTAAAATAGCTTTTTAATCATTTGAACAATTAGCAATTTGGTTTACCAATCTCAATTTTCAGTATTTTAAGATGAAATATTAGTTATTCTGTGGCTTCAACATAATATGCTGTAGCTGCAATTTCAAACATTAAAGCCTCATGACTACTTGCAAATGAGTACTATTAACATTTCTTTAGATTCCGAATACATTTTTCACTCATGCCTAAATTCTTGCCTTCTTTTATTCTGACAGAGCATGTTAATTTAAAAAAAAACCCCACCCAACAACCAATATTAGCAACTGCATCTCTCAAAAAATAATCCAAGTTTTTGACAGTCACCCTATGGCATATACAGTATGTTTTTCCCGGATGTGATGGAAATTGTATTATTTATTATTCATTCCGTCAGTAACACAATTTTCTGGAGAAAAATCTACAATCTGTTCTGTGTAATGGTTCGACATTTCTCCTCTTACTCAAATACTGCATGTAAATATTTGAGTTTTATATTAATATTTCTATAAAGAAAATGTGTGAAGTACATCACATTTCTAACAGAGGAACAGACTACAACATTTGACAATTTGAACACACTTGAGCTGTCTTCGAGTGCAAACAAAAGGATTTTCCTCCTTCGCTAACTTACACAGGATTCGAAGGCGCAATACATAAACACTCTTGAGCGTACACAAATGTTGTATCAAAGACCTTGCCTTCTTTCTCAAAGCTGTAAAAGGCTTCTACTGTACACAAGACTTTTGCTGGTTTAGCACAGGGGTAGCAGGCAGTTATTTATACATTAGTTCTGGATAGTTTTCGATTACCACAGTGTCCCCAGACTAATATGGTTGAAAAATCGCAATCAATGAGTTGTCACATACTGGCAAAATGCCACTCTGTGATATGACCTTTACTCGCACAGCAGCTATTTAATAATAATAAAAAAAATTACTTTATTTTTGAATAATGGTTTGGTTGGGGTGTTTTTTGCTCTGGACACAAAGACATCACTGATAGCAAAAATCTGTAACTCAGAGTAGGCAACTACAGTTGGCATAGCTCTTACCAAAGCACTGGAAGAGGCACAGTCCCAACCCCTCAGCAGTGCTATCAAGAGGTAGGTTTTAGCATCATCATCATCTTTAAGGATGTTTTAAGGCTGTGGGAAAACTTAAGGGAGGTAGGAAGAAGGTGGTAAGGGAAAATTGGCCAAGCATATTTCTTCATTCAGATGGTGATTCAGTGTAATACTTTTCATTGTCACAATGATCACTTACGAACTTCAGAAGTTGAATACAATAGTTGAAAATGGATGCCTGGCTAAACAACAGCTTTTTAGAAACGATGCTTTTAACTAGGACTCCTATTACCTTGCATCAGCTCAGAGTTATTGTCTGTATCTTCTGTCATGGAATGACAAAAAATATAATTAACAATTACTACTGAATACTGGCTTCTCAAATGAAGCAAAGAGGTTTGCTATGGAAGAGAGCATAACCAAATACAACAACCACCAAACCTGTGATTTTTCTTATTTATTTAGAAGTACTTAACCATGAATGGCCCTCATTTAAAGAAAAGCCCTTGATGGCAGTGTGATGAACTACATTAAAATAAAATTGCATTTATTTCCTGCCCCAGTGGTCTGACCTTACTAGCATTTAGATGTACCAGCACAAAAGGTGCCTACTCCTAAAAGCAGTGCCACCGTGGTACAGCTGCAGAAAGTGCAGGTGAGGTGTGCTTCCCACACCTTTAGCTACGTCCGCGTGCCTTCTGCCGCACAAGTGCTGGGCAATTCACTTTCCCAAATCCGTGCCGTTTTTGCTGCGGCCCACATTTGGTTAATTTGGAAGGGTGATTATTCATATCCGAGCCTGATCCGGCTAAGGTTGCCACACCAGATGAATCAAGGCTCGATACTGTGCATTTTGACCCGTATTGAATTTTGTCAGGTGCTAATTATTGTTTTACCAGAACAACGGCTTAATGCATCTGTTGTTTAATTCCCACTTCCCTATTCTCAAACGTGAACATCAAAGAAAATAAAACACTCAATCTCAAACAGCCCCTGACAGCAGACCAGGACTCGAGTGCTCAATAGACAAGGCCCTTGCCACCAGTTCTCATATTTCCACAACAATGAGCAAACACAAAAACAGCACTAAGCGGCCTTTCCTCCTTTCCGCTCCCCTTGGCCGGTCGTCTGCCTTGCGCCGAGAGGGCCCTCGACGGCAGCCCTGCTGGGAGCGCAGCGCGGGGGAGAGGATTAGCCTCGCTAACATGCGAGCATTTGCAAAAGGGAAGGAAAAACCCCGCTACTGTATTTGGCGTATGAATAACCAAAATGCACGCGCTGACAGGAGACCGGGATGGGCCTGTGGCTCCCCGGGAGAAAATGTAGCTGTGATGAGTGACAGGGCTTTCAGGAAATATGTTCACAATCACAGACAGTGAAGGCCATGACCTAGATCGTTTAAGAGCTTGTCTTGTCAAATTATCAAAAGCTTCTTCCTCTCTGAATAAAGAGTGACATAAGTGAGTGTCAGAAAGCTGCAGGCTGACAAGCCAAGCATACAATAACAGCATGCACGTCACATACTTGCCGAACACCGCCACGGCTAGCGGCAAATCTTAATGAGAGCGCGGCTGGCCCAGGAGACTTGGGTCCCTGCTGGCACAGCTACTCATCTCGCAAAAATCCTTCAGCTCCAAGTCAGTTATGGTCTGACACGACGACTACAATTACTAAACACAACTTTTTAACAGAATCCTCTGGTGCTTTGTCAAAGCAGCGGCTGCTAGGAGCTGCCCCGCCGCAAGCCACCACAATAAAACAAAAGATTTGCCAAAACACACACTTTTCATCACCTCCGCATGGGAACTGCTGCGGAAAAAACACAATGCTTCCCTTCAAAAACACTCCTGCACAAGCAGATGTCGAGACCTCTCCCCATGCTGCCGGCGCAGACAGCTGCCGCTGCCGGCGCCAGTGCGGAGCAGGCCGAGCCGGTTAACCGCCAGCATCGACCAGGCTCCCAGTAACGTTTACTTATGCTTACCATTAGGCGGACATTGACTCACCACAGGCGTGAAAAACGGGGGATGCCGCTGGGGAATGAGGGAAGAAGGGCAAACCGCTGGCTTCTGCCCAGGCGCCCAGGGGAAGGGCCGAGGGCCTGCAGCACTGCTGGTGGGAACGGGCCTGTTGGCCACGAGGCCACCGGTGCAGCCCTGTGGACTTCTCCCTGCATCTCCAGCCACATCCTGGCCTGCAAAGGCAGCCATGTCCCCACAGCGAGCACCGGTATGGGTTCCGAAAACAACTCTGGGAGCCTTCTGGGAGAGAAGAGGCTAGCGGTGGTTTACACGGCCAGAAAAGGTGTCAAGACACATGGAGAAGATGCCAGCTGAGGTACCCGGCTGGTTTCTGGGAAGAAGCACTGTTTACAGGGTGTTTGGGGTGTGCAGACATGCACACGTCTTTACACACATGGGGCCAGCAGGCACAGCATGGCTGAAGAGCACCGGGGACCCAGGCACTGCTGGCTGCCAGCTCCCAGAGAAGCTCAGGCAGCAAACCGAGCACCCGCATGCTGTTTTTTCCTAAGTATGCAAGGAGACACTGTCCTGCCTGCCATGTTTGCCTCCTCCCTGCCACATCACTCTGTTTATGAAGTTCTTTTCCCACCCTTGCAGCTGGCAGGTGAGACCGTAGACCACAAGCCTCATGACATCCACCTAACTGCCACCGAACCTGCAAAACACAGGACGTTCACAGCATGGGGTTTTCAGCTTACATAAGCATAAGTATATATATGCACACACAGATATATATATATAGATACACATCTATATGTGCACACAATGTTGCAAGAGACTGATGTGCTCTTTCCTAGGGGGAGCGGCAGACGGTGAGAGCCAGACTTGAAACTTTTGAGCATCTCTGCTACATACTCCTCTGATGATCTTCCTGAGGAAAGCACACGAGGTTGAGCTGCTTCCAACACGTCTCCATCTAAGATGACGCCATATGTTCTCAGGGCTGTCTCAGGGAAAGTGACTGTCCTAATAGATAATAAATGTATTACCCTGAAAATGTTTTAAATAACTTTGAACATTTTCAAATCAAACTAGGCGAAGTACCTTGAGCTGCCTCATGTTCACTTCTGGACAAAAGCGTGACTGTGGAGAGTCACTCTGAAACAGACTGTGCACAGGAACCTGTTCTATATCCTTTGTGTCACAGTAAAAGCAAGTGAACTTTCTGGGAAAGACAAATTAAAACTTTTTTGGAATGTCCATACTGATAACAACTCAAAACCAATTAGGGAATATATCAGTATTCTTCCCAACACTGTATTAAGATCTGCTCTACGAAGGCTGCAGTAGAGTTTTCAGAGTATTTTGGAGAATGCTGGGGAACATTGGACTCATTTAGCCGCAGGTTCAGAGCAAAACCTGTGGTCTGCCTCCAGCTCCTACGGACAGTAGAAACATCCCAACAGGCAGACTGATACAGGACAGCTGCAGTAACTGGGCTTGGTAAAACACTATCAGGTTTTTGATAAAATGCCCTGTGGAGGACTCATAATTCTTTACAGAAAGTAATTAGCAGAGGCACAGACATATGAACCTGTTATTATGCTCAGTTTATGTAGCCTGAAAACAATAATGACTACACTGCATCGGATGACCACCCACCCATGGTCTCTAACTGTGGCCATAAGCCAATGCCTCATGGAGCTTATAAACAGGGCAAGCACGGATCCTTTCCCTACCACTCTTCCACACTCAGCTGTTTTAAGCTCAATGACTTCACAAGCTGGATGAAGCTTCTACGTGTTCAATAACCTTCCATAGACTTCTCTTCCATGAACTGCTCCTGTCTCCTCTGGAACCAGAGCAGACTTTCTGCATCTACTGCATCGCTTGGTAAGGCGTCTCACAGATCTGCTACCTACTGCAGAAAGAGTCACCTCCTTCTGTCTCAACCTAGCTCCTACTGCCTTCGTCAGATGTCCCCTAAGTCTTGTACTGGAAGAAATGATGAACAATTGATCCCTAATCACTGTCTCCTGTCATGGATGATTTTGAAGCTGTTTACAGAACCTTCCCTCTGTCATCTCTCTTCCAGGCTGAAGAGTTGTAGCTGTGCTGAAGGATGCAGAGGAGAGGGACCAAAGTTGCACCTAGGTGTTCATTGCTTTCCTGGTGATTCCTAACATTTGACCGGCTTTTTTTCACAGCTTTTGAACACTAAACCGATTTTTTTGGGGATCGTATCTCGTAACTCTAAAATCCGAGTCCTGAATGGTAATGGTAAGCTCAGAGCCCATAATTCCATAGGCAAAGACAGGATTATTTTTCCCCAGCCATTTTACTTTACATTTATTGCCACTCAAGTTCATCCACCATTTTATTTCGCTCTCCCTCTGTTGCTTACAGTCCTTGGGCAGTTCTTCACAGCTGGCTCACAGCACTGACACTCTAAATAATTCAGTCTTCTCAGCAAATCTTGTCGCCCTATTGTTCACCCTTTTCCATGTCACACTAGCATATCCTACCTTTATCCTCTTATTCCATGCCTGTTTAGTTTCCTTAAAAGCTTTTGGTCAGGAACTTTGTCAAACGCCTTTTGGAAGTCGTAGACTATGTCAACTGGATCATGTTTACACACATGCTTGTCGACCTTCTCCTTTGAAGAACCCCAGAGATTTCTGAGAAGTAGGATTTCCTTTACAAAAGCAATCTTGAATCCTCCCATGTATATCATATTTATACATCCATTTCAACATGCTGCTGCTATTGCAGTTTCTGGTAATTTGCTTGTTGTACACATCAGGCTGGCAGGCCTGGTTGCCCAGCTCTCCCTGGGACCCGTTTTAAAAACTGCCATTGTATTTGCCACCCAGTTACCAATCAGACACAAAGCAAAAGGTTACACACTGCCGTCACTGATCTGGCTATTTCACCTTCCAGCTCCTCTACAGCTTTTGGGTAATCATTATCCAGTTCTGGTAATGGGTTAGTATTCATAGGTTAGTAGTAATCCCAACATCCTCTTCAATTTCAGAGAGGTTCTCTGATGATTGCCTCCACAAAGTAAGATTTCAGTGTGGGAATGTCCCCGGTTTCTCCTGCTATGAACGCTAGATGCCAAAAAAATACTTCTAGGTTGTTAGCAATGGCCTTATCTCGGCTGAGCGTTCCTTTCATGTCTTGAGCATCTGTTGGCCTTACAGGCTTCTTGCTCTGATGTGAAGAAAGATTTACTGTTGGTTTTGATTCCTTTGCGAAGTGCTCCTTAAACTATTCTTTAGTCTCAATTCTGCACTTTTGCATTTAATCTGCCAGAGTTTACAATCCTTTCTGTTTTCCTCATTTGCATACAGACATCAGGTTTTCAAAGGACACCTTCTTGC
This sequence comes from Ciconia boyciana, assembly GCF_034638445.1. Lineage (NCBI taxonomy): Eukaryota > Metazoa > Chordata > Aves > Ciconiiformes > Ciconiidae > Ciconia > Ciconia boyciana. Next base: position 102,454,166 of record NC_132937.1, on the reverse strand, counting down.
TTTCCATAACCTCTCTGACCCTGCTGCGTAGCCTCACAACCTCCCTTTTGCACTCTGCAGTGCTGCCGTGCCATCTTTCTTTCCAAGGATGGGGCAGATGAGACCCTGCTCTTACAGTCCAGCATTCACCGTGCAGGTGGCCTCATGCCTGTCATGCAGAAGTGCAAGAGAACTTCCTGAAAGTTTCAAAGATAAATGTTTCTGATTTAAGGTGGACTTAAATAACCAGAGAAAACACATGCTGTGATGTTCCTGATAATCTACACAACTTAGGTAGGATTTAAATTTTGGGATGATAGAGGACTCATGATTTTTTACAGAAAAGAAAATTACTTTATGAAAACTGGCTTCATAAAATGTGTAAAATAGAAAAGGTGGCAAGAGATGCAAAGAACCGATACTGAAGATTACAGTTCTGTTGAACTGCTTACCAGAGAGGGGGTAGAGAAATACGCCATTCACATTCTATAAAGTAATGGTACCGTGTACACGTTAGCTATAAGCAAAAGTTCAGCTAGAAGAGGAAGACCAAATTTAAATTTCTAACATTCAAATGCCAAAAGAAATAGTAAACTCCCAAAGGGGCTGCGCATCATTTACATATCCCAAATACCATTGTCTATGGTGAGCCTAGAACAAACTCTGAGTTTTCCTCCCCTAACTCCTCACGTTTGGCATGGTACCAGGCCATCTTCAGCAGGAGCAGGATGGACACACGAACAGTCCAACGAACAGTCCCTCCCCTCACCTGGGAATGGCACTCAGAAAGCACGTGAAGGGAGGTCTCTTACGACTGACTGCTAAGCTGCAGGGCCAAACCTCCCACTGAAACCCAATTATTCTAGGATTCTGTGATATGGGGATTGAATATAATGACAGAGGTTACGGAACATAAGCTTTACCAGGTAGAAGAGTTATTCAGATAAACTTCTGTATTCAGTGAAAGGGAGGCGAAGGCCTTCTCAGGATCTCGCTCATTCTTTGACCAAATAGAAGAAATAAAGGTGGGAAGGAGACATTTAGAGAGAGAATAAAATATTTCTGAAGGTCAAAAACCCCTAACATTTAGGGGAATCGAACAGGCGTATTTGGATAACAAACATTTAAGCCACATCTTTAGATAGAAAACGAAGTAGGAATTTATGCTGATGTTATCACAGCTTGCCTTTTATCCTCACCTTTTTAAGTTGCTTTTAATTTGAGGAAAAAAAAATAGCATAAGAGATTAATTGCTATACACAGGACTGAATGTCTGGGACATGTAAAATCATAGTAACATCATACGAGGTTAAAAAAAGATAAAAATATGTTTAATCACACTTTAATTTTCATCTGTGTTTTGTTTTAGTAGGTCATATCAAGCTCAAAGGCCTTCAAACTACTTCTGTCTTTCTCTTCAGCTCTTGCAGCATAAGCACTGCTGCTACTGAAAAGCTACAGGGAAGTTAAAGAAAGGACACAGCAAGTCCTCCACCTGTATTTATGAAATATGAGGACAAATCTTCATGTTACAGTCACACCTGAACCTCCTACTACACTGAATTAAGTGACCTACTGCAAAGTCATTACCTTAATCTAGTTTACATTTTTAAAATTTGATTTGGCACTATCTATGTATGTCTATGAGAAGTACATACATTTAAAGACTATCTATCTGGGAAGGGCTTTCTACACAGACACAAAAGCACGTGAATACAAGACCTTTCCAAGTGTAGTTTTCTAGTATCACTTAATGTCATAAAGCAATAACATAATTGCAGTATACTTCTGCCTGCTCGTAATCCCACAGATCTTTAATGTTAAATATCGTTATTAACCTTGAAAATTTTGCTTGTTTTGCCAATCTCTTTTATTCTTCTACCAAACTTGCCATTGCTATAGCATTCAACACCTTCTTAAGAATGTTAAAGAATGCTTTTGTATAAAAGTCTCCTTCAGAGGTGGAATGTTCTTGCCGAAAGAGTTCATCCTGCACTGAAACTTGACATCAAATTATTCATCCAGGAAGCAAAATTTAAAAACCGGTGGTGTCTAGCTTTGAGGTACACCATACTTAAAAGATAAACCAGAAGTTGCTGGTTTGTGAATTTGCTGAGTGTTACAAAAAAAATTCTGTTAATATATACATATGTATTTTGAAATACTGATGTAAGCTTTTACTTAGGCTGTGATGTTCGTAATAATTCTAAATGCTCCTGTTCGAAATCTTTAGATTTCTTTCAGAGCATGCAGTGGTGGTGCATGACATTACATTCCTCACATCCAGGACTCATGGCAATTAGTACAGAACTGACCTAACCTATGGTATGTTATCATAAAATCACAGAACGGCTTGTGTTGGAAGGGGCCTCTAAAGATCATTTACTTCCAACCCCCCTGCCATGGGCAGGGACATCTTTCACCACATCAGGTTGCTCAGAGCCCCTTCCAGCCTGGCCGTGAACACTTCCACGGATGGGGCATCCACAGCTTCTCTGAGAAACTCCCACAGCGTCTCACCATCCTCATTGTAAAACATTTCTTCTTTATATCTAATCTAAATCTACCCTCTTTTAGTTTAAAAACGTTGCCGCTTGCCCTGTCACTACAGGCCCTGGTAGAAAGCCTCTCCCCATCTTTCTTATATCTACTAACTTTCACTAGCAGCAATAACAGCTTTGGGCAGACTGTCAAGAGCAAAACAGCTTCTACTTGTTCCAAAATGCATTCAGAAGAATCGAAGAAATATTTTTAAGAAAGAAGATCATGCACTGAAGAGTGTTTCCACAATGCTACCATGTACATGATAAAAGTTTTGAGAAAAAAACTTTCAGCCAAATGAAGGCCCAAGGCCTTACCTCCCATCTAGTCTTCAGTGCAGAGAATACAGTGTACCTGGGTGACCTTGAACATAATTCAATATCCTTACAGTAGCTGAACATTTTTAATATTTCCATACCTGTTTTCGTGCCAAAGTTACTCATTCATTTATCCAAGACAACTCTGAATGCTCAGGCAAATATAATAACAGAATGCATGTGTTTTATGGGGCCTCCATCTCCCTATAAAATAAATGGAAACCCTTCTCCCATTTTGCTGCTCAACCTGAAACAAGCAGCCAAGCATCTGGTGGGAAATAAACTGAACATCCAGTCTTTTAGCAAGATGAAAGGAGTGCTTCTGTATTCCCACTTGACAGAACCATTTGCACTGTGAATACAGATGCAAGCTTGCTAACACCTCTGAAATGTTGTTTTGTTAGGTACGGTATGGAGATTATTGTTTGCACCAAGTACTTTTTTCTCTCCGGTGCCTGTGCCATAGAGGCAGCGTAACATAATGAGAACAAGGAATTAGAGTGACTGGCAGCAGGACCAGCGTGTCCACCCAAGCTGTATGAACTACATTGGCCTAAGTAGAAAAAGTTGGGTTTTGAATGACAGTAGTGAAGATGGATAACATCGGTGTGGTTCTCGTGGGATTAAGACAAAACATCAGTAGGTTCCAGACATTAAATGTTTCTATCAATATTTTTCTCTCAATAGTAGAGTACACAATTTTGCAACTGTTCCACTACTTTACAAATTCCCTTACAGTATATATGTGATGGGCCTGTCCATAGTGATATGGAAGTAGGGAGACAATTAATTTAATCATTATCTTTCTTCTTGCATGTTCATAAATAATAGAGGACTCTACTGAAAAGCAGTCAGAAACTAAGCTAAGGCATGTGAATACGGTTGTAGACCTGCTTCCTTCTAAGCTCGTGTCAGATAAAATTTTTATTCACCTATACTTGCATAAGAAATAAAGTGTACCATTTCCATTTTGTTCGTAAAGTACATATGCAGTGTAAAATACAGCACAATTCTAAATGCCTCCCAAACCCATTTAGACATTAGTTTAAACTTCTAATAATATTTTCATTTATGAATATGTGATCATAGTGAAAAAACTACGCATCTGGAACTCTTGGAGCATCAGAGTTATTCTTCACCTCTTGCTGACATGCTTGCAGCATACCACGTCTCCTAATTTAAACCTCCCTACACCTTCCGTTCGACAGAAATGAAGACATTTTTCACCACCCTAACTAAACTGGACAAAACTAAACTAAAGAGTGAGTGTTTACAATGCTCCAGTTTGTTTTCTTTGAACCATTCTTCATGAAAACTGTGATACTGTTAGGTAATGACGAACTACAATATTTTCATATGCTTATACAAATATGCACTACATAAAATTAAAGAAAATATGAAAAGACTGTGGTTGTTGTAAATTCAATTTTTGACAGATACAAAGCCAATAATGAATGAGTTCTTTGCCATGGGCTATACTCACGTCAGCATAATGCCCCTTCATATCACAGCGATTGCAGTGTTTATTCCAATAGGCTCTCTCAAGACATTCCCTGAAATAGTGGCCGGGCAAACAGCAGTTCAAACAGAAACGTGCTGGGCAACTGTTTTGTAGATGACCTCTTCCTGCACACAGGCAACAAGGGGGAACTTTCTGTGGAGAAATAAAAAAAGAATTATGTTAAGTGAGAATGTTTCAAAAGATTCAAGAAAAGGAAAAAAAAATCAAAAGAGGAAATGGAGAAGAAACTAGCCCAAATAAATGTCTACTGCTTACTAGGAATTGCAGAGATGTTAAGTTTCATCAAGGAATCGAAGTGAAGGAAGACTATGAATAGAGTAAAACTCAAAGTTTTAAGTCCATAGACTCCCTGTACTTTCTTGATTCGGACCTTGCATCAGAAGCACTTTTTAAATGCCTAGTGCCCATGTTAGTGCTCCGTGAATACAGCAAAAATAATAATTAAACTGGAAAGTATATTTCACTCAGAGCAGAAGTGTTGGGCACTCTGCATGAACACTGATTTCTTTATTAAGTTTCTTAAAAGCTGAAAAACAGAACCGTATCACAGGAACATGATGTAGAGTATGTAACACAACATATTGGACTGGTTTGTAAATACGGTCTGTGCCATAGACCACTGCACTAAGTCTGGCTGGGCTGGGGTTAATTTTCTTCATAGCAGCCCTATGGGACTGTGTTTTAGACAACACACCAACATTTAGCTATTGCTTAAGGGTTCCTCCTTTTCCCAGCCTGACCCCCAGCGAGCAGGCTGGGGGTGGCCACGAGGCTGGTGGGGCACAGAGCTGGACAGCTGACCCCAGCTGACCGAAGGGATATCCATACCATATGGGTCATGCTCAGCAACAGAACTAGGGGTTGGAGGTTTTCCACAGTAGCTGTTGCTTGGGACTGGCCGGGCATCAGTCTGCTGTGGTGAGTGATTGCTTTTGCATCACTGGGGTTTTTCTTCACTTACTGTACTGTCTTTATCTTGACTCATGAGTTTTTCTTGCTTTTGCCCTTCCAATTCTCTCCCCCACCCCACAAGGGGTGAATAAGTGAGTGGCTGGGTGGGGGCTTAGCTGCCAGCCGGGGTCAGCCCGCCACAACCACTTGGCTACACGCCTTGTGACTCGCACAAATAAGCACATGGACCGACAAATATAAAATGCTGAAAACTGTTCTGGGGCCATAGCTGTATCTCTTTAAAGACAGTTTTCCCAGTGAGTGAGTGTATCTTCACTCCAAGGGCGTATGTTTCAGCTGGGTGGGATGTAGTTGCTCAAAGTCTCAGCGTGGGTAACAGCCTCAGGGACGGAGGTTTTTGCAGACTTAATTGTGGGGACTGGTAAATCCAGACTCTCATGCAACTGCCCCCACTACTTCACACTACAGTGACTGATTTTTAAACCTGTAACCCCTGGACAAACTTTCTGAATATGTGGCATCTATCTGAGCTGCTTAAAGTTATTTCCAATTTCATCTTGTCTATATTTTTTAATATTATTCAAATCATGGCTCATTATATAGGTATCTGCTTTCATTCATCTACCAAGGGTGATTTTTGGATTCTTTATGTTCTTATTGAAAATACATTTGAAAAACATTTTAAATCTTAAAACTGGTTTTACAATATGAAAAAAATGTTTCTATATTGTACTCGACTCTCTTTTTGCTCAGTTTATACTAACAGATTTTTTCCTTTATAAAAACAATAAAAGCAATGGCCTCCACAAAACAGACAGCTAATTTTATATAGCAAACTGATCTTGTACAGGCTATATACCTCAACCTGGAGCAACCTTTCAATGAAATACTAAACCACTGAAGCAATGCTTTTAATGGCAAGCACAAAAGAGTATTAGAAACAACAGCTGCATCTACAAGTAATTGAAGTGTTGCATTTACCTTTGGAGTAGGACAGTTCTTGGACAAATGACCCGGTCTACTGCAATTTCTACAGGTAACATTTTTATCAGCTGTGTAGTACCGCATACTGGAATGCCTCACACTTGCATAGTTGGAGATCTGTGCCTGGGGAGACAAGAAGAGAAAAATGTATTTACCATTTGAGATTCTGTGGTTTGTTAGAATTGGAAATTTGTAAAGGTCACTGCTGGTAGCATTCAGTTAGAAATCTAACTTTTACAAGTACAATTTACACATCCAGGTCTGAACTGGATAATTCTGTTATAGAGAAACTTGCATCGTCTAGAAGAAAAGCATTGTCTTGTTCAAACTTCCACTTCAGGACATTATTTTTTGCTGTTTAAAATTGCAGTTATGAAGTTTTGCTTTCCCTTGATTAGTCAACACACTTCTACTCACTATGCTATTTAATGACGGACTGGAATTTTTCCCAGAATACAAATATAGCTAACATTAATTGCAAATGCAAGTTACATGTTTCCTTGCACACATTAAGGGAAACTTCTTGGACAAAGTACAGTGCTATAAAAGTCTGGACCAAATCTGCAATTTGAAACTGTAAAGAAAGATTTAAAAAGGAAAAAGAAGTAAAGAGAGAAGCTAGAAACGATTTTCTCTCTCCCAGTGACCTCACACATACTTTCTGCATAGGCAGGCAGAATTGAAAATCTTATGTTCAACCTTTACTGCTTAGTAAACATCACAATTTTTAAAATCTCAAATAAAATTCTGGACAAGTGAATGGGAGAGGTACAAAAATACCATTTCACTTAAGGGAAAGAGTTTGCTAATGTCACCTGATTATGTAAGCTTTACTGAATCTTGAAAAGAGAAATCAGAAGGAGCTGGACCTTGCAGCTGAAGCTTACTCTTCCTGGATGCTACGGTGCCTTGCACGAGAACTCCAGGTTACAGCCTAACCACACCAACTCCCAAGCCGAGTCCAACCTCTGAGAGTGCAGGAAGGCTAACCGAACAGACGGCTCATAGTGCCGCCTGTGGGAATGCCATTTAGCTCCCACAAACAATTACTAGTCTCCGAAGAGACTGGGAAGGAAGAGCTGAGTTCCTCCTCGCAGAGCCTGTGGAGGCACTCTGATTCCCGGCATCCTCTTCCCACTCTGCTCACGTGCCTGCCCCAACAAGTGAACCTCTTCCTACTGCGCGAGAGCTCAGGCTTCGCCTGCCTTTGTGAGGACACTGCTAAGGATTCCGCACAAAAACTACAGATGGATTTTTCAATCCCATTTATCTGGCTCTGCTTGTTAACAAACATGAAAATAAAGGATTATGGAACAATTTGTTGTCTGTGTTACCTCTAAGTCTTTATTACAGATGGACCAGTCCACATCCGCTTCTCCTGAAAAAACAGAAATAAAATTAATTACATTTAATTTATATGAATATTCTTCTATAATATATCCAACATTATGATTACTGCACTTACTGAAACTGATAATAGACTTTGAATGTACCAAAGCAGAGAAACTAGTTCTATCTTCAGTAAAGGAAAGCTATCAACCTGCTTGGCACCAAACCCGATTCACCTTAAAATCAGCACATGTCCAGCTATCAGGTGGACTTTATTTGACACCACCCTCTTGTCCTGCCCCCCAGGGTATAAATTCAGGCAAGTTCTTCAGAGGCAGGGGCTCCAAGGCTTCCAGTTCCAGCCATTTGAATTATCTCTGCCTGCACTCATGGGGATGCCCAGCTCAAGTCCAGAGGTTGCCAGAGTGGGAGCACATGGAACGAGGTTAACGCACAGCATAAAATACACTTTTCCTCCTTGCGAACTGGCAAAATCTCTGTCTTCAGCACTGCTTTCTGACTACTGCATGCCAAAATGACTTTATGCATAACCACAGCAACTAAGACTGTAAGCTAAGTAACTCTATTTCAAAACAGGGTTTGGTAATGTGCAATAAATCAGGACGACACACTAAATTATCAGCTGACACACCATAACCTTCTCACACATAGCCTTTGGACTGGCAGAAGTAAAAAGAAAAAAGCAAAAGGGAAATAAAAAGCAATAAGCTAAAAGAATAGGGATGCAGTTACAGCTGTTTAAAAATTCTGCATGTCAACACTGTTTACTTCTCTCACTGTGCAAAGACAGCTGTACCACCACAGCATCTTTTTCATCATTAAGGGAGGATTCATGTCAACGGAGGTATTCGCCTTACCTATACTTTTACAGTAACTATTACAATTTGTGCGCAAATTAATCCTGTGTGTTTGCAGACTTTTTAATGCAAAGTGTCCCATCCTGTTCTCACAATCCAAATATAAAGCATCTACATGTGTTATTAACACAAATCACGACAACATCGAGATTTACAAACAGTAAAAAACCCAGTAAAAATGTATCCAACTGATTTTGATGGTACTGCTCATTTCCAATAAAAGGCAGATGACTAGAAGTTAAAATTACACCATCTATAATGTCATGTCTAACCCTTCATTTACTGAAACAGTCAATAATTTCAGCTGAAGTGTGTAGTGCAATATCTGGACACCATGTATGTCACTCAAACATACAATGGGTGCTTTGTATGTTTGCAGATAATACCTGCTTGCTGCTGTTCTTAATCCAAAAGTTGGGGCTAATACTATCTGTTCTAATCTGAACAGCACTTTGAAATATTTCTATTTTCAACACTCACTAATGCCAACAATGCTAACGACCATCACAGAGACATTAATAATGAATTAACTGGCCTATTTGTAAAGTGATTTGAGGGATGTGTTGTGCCTAAGTAATGGTACACATAGCAGCTGGCACAGCCAGAGCTCAAATACAAGTATCCAACAGACCCTTCACCCAAGCATCGTTCAGGATAAGAGGCGATCACCAGAACGAGAGGTGGTACCATGCCCGCCCCCTTGGAGACCGCTTCTCCCAGACTCTCGGCTCCCAGCAGAGACGACGGAAGGGACAGCATCGCGTCAGCTCTCTTCAGTGGAAGTGAGTCATGGGTATGCCCAAGGGAAAATTAGGCCTTTTGGTGTCTAGCCATTAAAAGTAAAGAAATGCACTGACACATTTGAGTGCATTATTTATTACTTGGGAGCCTGTTAAGGAAATTCATTCATAAAGAAAAAGATATTTGTAATTCAAAGCTCTGCCCTGGCAATCGGTACTGTGAGTGCCGTGTTTCACAGAAATGCACATGCAGAATGGTTGACAGGCTACAGATCAAAATTACCAGCGAATTAACTCCTGTTAATCATTAGGCATGTCCTTCCTGAGGACAGACCAACTAAGTTTCTCTTCTTCACTGTCAAAATCCCCTGCTTCACAGGGGAAAACCATGATACAATGATTAAAATATTCCTAATGCTAGAAACTAAAACTGCTCAAACCAATAAATAAATAGAAAAGCTTTAATGCTGAATGAAATATTTCAGCACCATCTCTCTTTATTAAATCCATTTGGTGACCTAACAGTTTAGTCTAATTCACAACGGAATGCATAAGGCTTTGTTTTTGCTCACAATAAATTCTTCAGACTGAAATACGTAGGAAGAGTTCTGCTTCTGCAACCAACTTGAAATCGCTTTAGAGACACATAGAAAAATCTGCAACGATTTTTCTTGTTGACCACAGCATTTTGACTGGCACTAAATCATGAAATAAATCACAAAGTCTGCTCGAGTTGATAAATACCTCCCCCTCCCCTGGATTTTGTTCACTTATTTGGATGAATTAGCTTGTCCAACAGGCACTTCCAGTCTCTGGGCGGCTGCGGGTTCCTCCGAGGTGGCTTTCTGGCCCCTCCACCTCTCACCAGCCGTGCCGCTTGCCCTTTTGCTTGGCCTCCAGCAGCAATACCCATCGGCATGCTGAAGACTCCTTTGTACCATGTTCTCCCTGGTCTGCAGCACCCACGATCTTTGTTTTCACTCCGTAACACTCAGAGTCACGCAGACCTGAGGAGCTTGTCCCCGGGGGACACTGGTGGCTCAGCTCGCAGCCCGGGGGCGGCCGGCGCCCCGCACCACCTCCGGGTGCCCACGGACGATGCCCTCCCACCCCACAACCCCACCCAGCAGCCTCAGACCCCCTCCCGGGACTGAGAGGGTGACTTTGGTCAAAGCACAGACTTGAAACACGTATGCTAATTGCTGAAAGTTTCTGTATTTATCAGGGACTGGTACAATGAAACCTGCCACCTGATGCTTTCCAAGGCCAAGCCAGCACAACGTTAAAGCATTTCATCCTTTTTTCAGACGGACGCACACACACAAACACAGAGGGTGGATTTCTGCCTTAAGGAATGCAGCTATGAGTACTTTATTTTTACTCTTAAGAAAGCAGCAGTTTAAAAACTATTCAGATAATCTCTGCCGAGACTTTCCTCTGTTTCTGCGGAGAAGTTGCACACACATTTTATTAAAACACTGTGAGAACTTACATTACTTAAAGGGTCCTGTGAGTTTTCACAGCGTATTAATAAAATCCTCCCAGAACAACTTCAACAAATTTGTCCTTTTATTCTTTCTCATCTTCATTTGTTAAAAGCAATCTACTTTTTAAGATTGCACTCATTACAACTACTTCAACTAAAAAATACACCTGATCTTGCCATATAAACTTCTTGTATTTACACTTTGAAAAAACGGTTTTGTTGAATTGCAGAACAGGGAAGAAGAGAAGGGAAAGAAGAGGCCAGAAAAAATTACAGACAGGATGCAAAATATACACCGTTTAGATGAAAATGGAAGCTCTGTGCAAGGTTCTTCTTTTATACAGTATCACACTTTGGCTGTCCTGCGCCCCTGTACAATAGGACAAATGGTAAGCAACAGCTTTGCTTCTATTTAAAGAAAATTTTTGAAAGATCATTGAGATTCACATGTATCCCTCCACCAGCATGAAAATGTAAATTTCCGAGCAGCGCTCATGGTGAAGCCAGATTTAGGACCACTGTTCAATGTGCATTCAAGCCTTCCCTCTTTCATTCCAGAAAGGGAGAGGAGGGGAGGAGGGAGAACGACAACCAGCAGTCAAAACCTGAAATTGCCCGGAGGAACAATCCGTTTCCACAGTACAAAAACCTGACTGAGAATAAACAATAAACTGTTCAGAAGATTTCCTTATCTGCTGTGCCACCGACGATCCCAGCAGCTGAGCGGGCTACCCTAGCAAGGCAGGGCACAGATTCTGACCCCACCAAAAATCACACTTTAATTTCGCTCATCGGAGCTGGGAGAAAACACGGCCCTGTTCTCTGTGCAAGTTCAGCCTGCCCTGCAAAGGTTTATTTCATTACCTCATTTAACAACACAGAGCAAAACTGCAGAGCCTGGACATTCAGCTTTGAAAAGAAACCACTAAATTTTCTCAAATGGCAAGGCAAGTGGTGTCCGTCCCGTGTTCCCCCCTCCCCCCCCCTTTCTAACTGGAAGATACACACAGACATGTATTCTATTTAGTTTATTTTATGATCAGTTCACTGAAACAGGCTGCTTCAAGCTGTGACGGTACGATATGTGGCCTGAAGGGCAAATACGTTTCAAAGCTGGGCTTTAAAAATTGGATTTTGACTGCTAATTAATATAGCACATTACAGAATAGAGAACCCTAATTACATTCTACTGTAAGACCTCTGTGACAAGGACTGTTTCAGACATATCTCTGAACAGTATTTAGCATGTCAGGACACAGCTTCTGGCTGCTACTGGAGTATCGAATAATATTTTAAAATTATAAGCCTTAAACCCCTAAAAATTATCTAGATCTGTAAGAATTTCACATTGTGACATTTTACATGTATCTGAAAATTCCTGTTTATGTTGGAACCAAAGTGATTCAAGTCTTATTGTAATGTAATTTGCTATAACAAGTTTCACATTTTTTGTGTTCAAGTAGCCCTTCTTCCAAAAAACAAGGAATGGAAGTATGAAGTGATAACAACCGAGCAGTGTCCCAAAACAGAAATCGAGATTCCCTCCCTACATCAGATTTTTGCAAAGCACAGAATTCAGGTTTCTATGCACTAGGATGCACTATACATCTTTCTCTTCTAGGAAGGTGTATTCCAAGTACCCATACATATATATATACACATATATATATGGATGTGTATAGACACACACACACCCCTCCCCGTATATCACAGGAAGTTTTTGACGTAAACCATGTCTGCTCTACAGCCACCGAAGACTAACTGTGAACTGAAAAGGGAGCTCGTCCTCCGTAGGATGCCTGAAGTTCCTGCGCGAGCTGCATCCCGACACAGCGCAGCTCAGGTACACGGGGCTCCACAACATCGCTGTTTGGAGGGCGGGAACCACAGGTCTGCACGACTCCCTGCGCAGCCAGCGGACCTCAGAGCACTGTCCTGAGAGACCAGTCATGGACCCACATCGTGGGCTTCTGGTTTCTCGCAATTCCACCTTCATCCCAACACGGACAACTCCCTGCCGGCTACCAGGGCTCGGAGATGCACAGCGGCCACAGCGGATGAAGCCCTCTCTGCATCACGCAGTTACTCGAATTAACCCCTGCGCAGAAAGAATGGAGTCAACTGCAGTATTTTTCTTAGACACTTCTAGAGATTTCTCAACTTTGCTTTGATGAGAAAAAGGTGACTTACTTACAAAAAAGACACCTGCTGTTATAATGGATTACATGTCACTATCTCTTTAATGCAGCTTTAAAAGAGATCTGTAAACTCCCACAGAGAAATGAGTTGATGTAATCATTGACTAAAGTTCAATTTGAGAAATTTTCTCATGGCAAGGAAAGACTCTCCTGCCTCTCCCCTTGATATCTTTTATATATATATATATATGCACGCAGTAATATGCACATTTTTTGTCAGTGAGAAAATACCTGCAATACTTTATTTTTAGCAACCTTCATCTGATCCAGCATGATGTTTTTCAAAAGCATCACAATATCAGAAAGACGACAGTAAACAAACAACACAACTCAACCCATTTTGAAATGAATTAAAATGTAAGAAGTTGACTGAAGCAAAGGCAGCATTGGCCAAAAGCATATCAGTGTTTAAACAGAAAAAAACCACACCTCTGAACAGTCCTGCGTAAGTGAAAAAAAACCCCAAGACCTATTAAAGTAACTTTAAGCAAACTTAAGCAGCCATTACCCATGGGAGAAGACTTAACCGTCATTGCCAGAGAAGAAAAGTCTGACGGCCGGGGGCTACGACATGGTACTTATAATCCCCAGGCAGCATGTTCGGCTGGGGCCCGCTGCAGGGCTAGAGCTGCAGTTTTCAAGAAGACTCACAGGCCATGAAGTTTAATGCACGTGAATTAAGAGTATTTAACCGAGCAGAGATGAGCACTTTTGATACTTAAAGCAGATATTACGAAATACAGAAATCACCCAGGTGTTAGCACATACTGCCTCTTTTTATCAAATGTCAGGCATCCGGTACTGCATTTCAGCCACGTATCTCTTTTCTGTGTAGCTAAACTGCCACACAACTTCTCTAACAATAAATCCTGCACCTTCTTCCAAGTGTATGCCCTTTCACATCTACCTCAACTCCATATATTCTTATGGCTATGTATGGGTAAGATGTTTCACACACTAGTGGGAATAAGAACGTGCGGTGAATAAAGCAAAAGATAACATAAGTCTGTAAATCATATTCTTGAGAAATATGTGTACTACCAAATTGCTAAAATACACAGACACATGTTAAAACACAAATACGTAGTGTATCTTTTCTATTATGTAAGCACGCATAATTTTCTGTCTGTTTTCTGTCTCATGCTATAAACACTGTTTCCTTTAGTCTTGACCACTGCTAGTAATGTTAATTCACAAAACTCAGTGGCTCATGATTTTCAAAGCTTAGCGCAACATTTGCAGAACAAAGTAGGTTTTTCTCTCTTTTTGGTGGGTACAAGTATGGGGACCACAGGAACAGTTAAATTCATGGCATGGTTGGTCTACCACACAGTCGGGGGAATTCTTTAAATAGAGCCTGTCACTCTCTTTGCCCATCAATGGGATTTCCTTCTCAAACTGCTGATTCGTTCAGGTACACAACAGAGGAAATTTCAGTTAACCTTTGTTTCACCCCGGGGAAAAATCTGTCTGAAAAGTATAAAATGAATAGATTAAAAAAAAAAGAAAAAAAAGAAAGAAAAGCTGCAGGGTTATTCTTCCTAGTGTTCACAGCAGTGAAAGTTCAACAGAGAAAAGGAGGCAAACATGAGCATTTTATTCCCACCAGAGAATAAGGTATAATATATGATTTAGAAATTGCATTGTCTATACTGTGATTTCTAATTTAGAGAAGGAAAGACTGAACACAAATCTATTGTTCTCATCGGGTGCATCAAGAATTCACTTTTTGACTATTTCCTATATGACTGAAAAAGGAATAATAGGTTACTCTGAAGAGAAAGCCTTTTTAGCTATTTGATTAAGTTGTCTTAAATACCTTTTAGATTCCAGCAATCCTTGGTGAAGGGAAAAATAATAAATGCTAACTCAGAATTACATGTGAAAAAATGCATACAGAGATAAAATCAAAACTACAGTCGCAAAATAAAGGGAAGTTTCAGGATAGATTCCTGCCAAAAATGGCCTTAGACTGTTCTAAGTTATTCATAAAAAAACCTGTTTTGAGACAAAATTATAATTTCAAAATAGGAATAGTAATTTTCATTTCCTAGCGTCATTCATCTGACAACACGCCTGTAGTATTCACTCTGGTATCAAACTGAATGTTGCTGTAAACCTTCCCCCCAACCAGTCTTCGTAGGGCTGACCGCCGGCAGAGCTTGGGCAGTACGGTCAAGGTCCTGGCACAGAAGACTGGAAGGTCTGCATGGGTTTAGCTCCAGTGGAAGTGATATTCTGAAATTTCTTACGGGATCAATAGGATGCCAAGAATTGACTCTGTAGTACCGACTTTAACATCACTGAGACTATTTCTGTATCTAAGTGATCGTTATTGTGCGACAGATTTTGTCAGTGGCAATACAACACTTCGTCGAAGAAGGTCAGAAGGGAAGCCAGAGGCTTTGGCAGCTGTATAACCACACAGAATCTTCATCTCTTAATCAGCCCTTGAAGAGTATCTATTGTAGTTATCACTATTAACTGTTAGAGTCCAGAAGCCTAACCAATGCATACCCTTTGTTTTGATGATGTGTACAGATTCCTTTATATAGTCAGCTAAAATGGTAGTCAATTAATGGCTAAGACCAGAGCCTGAACAGTACCGTTGCTTCACTTCTCAAGTATCATTTAATAGAAAATCTACAGTTGTATCTTGGGAATCTATTTTGGCAACATATTGCATCTTTTTCCACCAATACAGAATGAAGGAGATATAAATACAAAAGAGGGAACAAAGCCCATGGAGCCTTGTTCTACTGAGGTTTGTGGTGTCTGATCTGGCAAAGTCACCATGCCTAAAAGAAGCTGTGTAAGAGATGTGCCAATAACATTGTGCTTCTCCCCACAGTGGAGAGGTATCTGGATTTAAAGCTCCTTCAAAATGATTCATTAATGCTTCAACTGAATCACAAACCTAAAACCATTAATCATCAGCTGTATCCTAGAAAAAAAGCATGCCTCTCTTGATGCTGCTGTTAGGATGAAATATGGAACCAAATTCCTGAGTTTGAAGAATACTGATGTAGATGAATATCTGAAACTTGTGAAGCTTAATTTGGGCTCTTACTCGCCTCTACTTTTGCCATGAAATTCCAAAAATCTTTAACCCAGAAAAAATAGAAAATCACATTTCAACACAGGGTAACTGCCAGTCTTTGTGTATGGGCTAGAATTTCGGTTCAACTTCCTTTCATGCTGATAACCTGGCCCATTGGGCAAAGGCAAGCTAAATCATCCCAGTTCTGACTATTCCTTCCCACCCTCAAGGTCAGACCAGAATCCCACGTAGTGACGTAGGAGAAGAACAGCTCTTGGAACATGGGAAGAACCACCATGGGATGTCCGGGATGAGGCAGACCCACGGTGGTCACGCTGGAACAGCTCCGAAGGTGGCACATTCTTTTCCTGGGAGCATTCTAACGAATGCTGCAGTGAGTAACCTATTTCTAGAGAACAAAATATAACAACTGGGCATCATGGCTTCATTCTGATTTGGCACGCCTGCTGTTCTTAAGAGAAGCAATTTATAAATTGTTAACACAAGCAGACTTAGGCCATGGCTATAGCTTTTCAAGGTTTTGAAATATTAAACATCACGTGGTAGCTTCACAGATATGAGGGAGGAAAACCCTCAACGCTTCTAAAGATATAGTTGGAAATGTGAATGCTCTTGTACTAAAGTGTACCTTGTACCAACAAGGTTTACACGTTTCAAAGTTAGTAGAGAGCTCAAACACGATAAGAGCAGTCTAAAATGACACTAGAGCAGAATGCAAGAGAGGCATTTACACTGTCATTACCTCCAGGTGAAAGGAGTCCCAAAAAGCCTGATCAAAATCAGCGTGCAGGAGATTGCATTACTCTGACAGCAGAACTGAAGTTTCAGCTAAAGCTAATATAGAGACCTGGAACGGGTGAAATCCTGCTGGATATATCCCTAGTTCCTCTTTTGATCTTCCTGAGGATTATAGCAAAGATGGAATAGGAAACGCATGCAGGAGCTCCTGAAAAATATTCATACTGAAAGGAACACTTCTACAATTCAGGATCAGAAATCAACGTCACTCCATGGATTTCCCATAGATCAAAAGGTGTATCCAAGGAAAGCTCCCCATTTGCCAGGTGTGAGGAATACAAACAGCACCCTGGGCACTACAGTGCCCCTCCACGTTAAACCTTCTTCAAACTCGCACTTGCCGTGAAAACGAAGACATGAGAAGCGATCCAGTAACACGGCACTCTTAACAGTAAGTGGTAACAAAGCACTGATGCAGTTGAGGATGTGTAACAGCATATAGTTACTTTATGAGAAGAAAACTCTGGTGTTAACACTCTGCTCTAACTTTGGTCTTCCTGAGCTTTTATGACCTTACTACCATACCAGCAGATTCTTTAGTCCATATCTGAAGGCATGCACCACAAACACCTCTCACAGCAGGAAGAGGCCGAAAGATCTTCTCAACACCTTCTTCATGGTTTGTAAGTGTACATCAAGATGGTGTAGTGGCTCTTCTGAGAGTCACTGTCATGGAGAGTCACTGTCATGGAAGAGTCACTGTCATGGAAGATCGTCGTTTGTGCTGGCAAACATGATACACTGCTCTCAACCTGCCGTGAAGCTCTGTACACACTTCAAATGTAAAAGCACCAAACAGCATTAACATGCTGTGGAGGCCCTGAGAGTCACACTTCTTGAGAATGATCTTACATTGGGCTCTGAGGAGCAGAGATCAAAATGCAGTAAAGAACTCAAAAGAACACAGTGCCCTTTTCCTTTCCAGTCCTCATTTTTTGGTGTACTTTGTTCCACATGACAAAGACATCCTTTTCCTGGGAACAGAAAACAACTAGGATGGACTTGTTCTCAACATCAGTCTTCTGCTTGCAATAGAAAACAGAGAGTTTTCCAGAAATACATAATTTCCATACTAAGAGGCACAATTGTAAGGTGATGAAAAATAAAGTGCCCTTGCTAAAGAACTACTAATTCTCACTGGCTAGAACAGTTTTGTCCTTGCAACAAGGACCACAGCAGAAAAGATGTCACTCTCTTTCCTCCTCTTTCCAAAGAAAAGTGAAAGTGGGGAAAAGGAAACGTGGTCTCTCTTCATAACCAGCAAATAACAATTCTCAATGAGAAAATTCAACTTTTGCTCATTTAAAAGTGTTTAGTGGTGCAAGGAAAAAAAAAAGAATTGGAGACCCCTGATTTCATCTCTGTTTCCCATGTACACTAGCACAGTGGTCTTGGCAGGGGGGTGCAGGCACCCCAGGGCCTTGGAAGACATTCCACTGCAGCACAGGAAAAAAGTATTTTTTGTACTGTTAATACATATAAGAAAATATATTTTTAAAACAGTGTTTACTTAATCTTTTTGTCATCCTTTTTTACTTTCTGTTTTGTGTATGTTTTATAATGTAGATAATATATTAGTACAGTACTACATGTATATAATTTATAAATAAATAAATAAATATATGTTGGGGGTGTGCACTCACAATCTTTTTCCTGCTAGGGTTGTGTGATCAAAAATGTTTGGAGTCCACTGCGCTAGAGTATGGCTTTTACTAGTGGCCAAAGAGTTACCAGTGAAACAGAGTGAAGTCAATTTTCTCTACAAAAGCCTGCAATGGATCAAAAAATTGGAAGTCCTCACACTGTGTTTTTTCCAGATCCTCAGATCCCATGTTTAAAAGATCATGTATATTTAGTATACAAATTATCTTTCATTCTTTCAGAAGAAAAGCTGGAGTCCTTTGACTCTGGAGGAGGATGCAATGTAACTGCAACTGACACTTAAATGGCTGGGTCAAAAGCGCCTCATACAATACTAAAGAGGTATTTATTTACACTTTGAGTATTTGTCTCTGTGGTTTTGGTTTCTTCTTTTTTTTTCCCCCCCTCCTTAAACAGATACCACAGCAATAGGAAAAACCTTCTCACTTCTACCAAAAACAACGCATATCTTAATTACGCTATTGTAATGAATGACAACTTTCTTCCAGATCTACTGAATTTAAGTTCTCTAACAAGATGAGTTTTTCAGACACTTGAGGTCCTTGATAACTGCACCCCTTCCGAAAGTACCGCCACGCAGCATGCAAGGGAAGCACATTAGCAGCGATGTGACCAGCACCCTCAAGTCCCGTAGTGCAAAGGATGCGCAGAACGAATTATTTTCTGACCCACAGACCCTTGGGCCAGAGTTTTGGCAGGGCTTCAGAGAGCTGCCAGGACCGGCCAGCCCGGCTCCCATCGCCAGACTGTTATCTAGGCAATGCACTTCTTTTTCACACACTCAGCAGCTGCCCAGCACAAACAGGAGGGGTGCTCTGCATTTTTCAGCCAGGAAGGTTAAACGTCGTGTGTTAGACTAGTCCAGGATCACTGGAGTCTGAAAGGTAGATGCCGAATTTGTTTAAGATCCCAAGGACTGGTTAAAGCATTTTACTGGGATTTACTCCAAATCACTGACACCAAAAATGAAGGCATCTGATGTTGAACTCACACATTGCTGGTAATAGCATGGATGTATAGAAGCTGTTGGAGGAAAAGTCAGCCCTGTTTCGCTGAACTGCAATTAGACAATAGCAATACTTACGCTCTGAACGCACTACTAACCAAGTTTCAATAACCAACAAGCATTAAACTAGAACCATAGTGCTTTTAGGCATAGATAATGTATCCTGTGCTCTACTTTCTACTTAGAGAGAAATTAAGTATAAATATAGTTTGTGCTGGATGTGGTTACTGCCCTAATAACTGTACTGCAACCAATCTGTACTCAAATTCAAAAGTCCTGTTCTATAAAAAACCATTGAAAAAAAAAGCAAGTTGTCCATTCAGATAAATAACTGAGGGTGAATAAACATGAGATCAAGGAAGAACTCCCTGAATGGTTAAGCACCATATTAACTCTGGTGGATGCTGCTCAAGCATTTTCACAGCCTGTGTTGATGTGCTCAAGATATAAAACAGTTACATGGGGACAAGTAGAGCTCACAAGTCTATATTTGATTTTAAGCATTTAAATTCTGAGAGTTTAACAAGCCTTTGCTGAAAATGAATCCGACAACAGAAGTACTGAATAGTTAAGGTGCATATAATTATTTTTAAAATAGCACTTTAAGATATTTAATAGCACTTTTCCCTGACATTAATAGAATTGGAAGGCGTACTACACACAAACTCTTCTACCTCAATTTGAAGTACTGCAGCTCTCAACTTTTTGCTGTTCCTGTAGGAAACTGTTATGCACTTCACATTTATATTTTTTAAATTTTAATTTATAATGTTTTGTTTGATTAAAGCTTTTTTTTTGTTTCAGTGTTGATTTTTAAATAGCAATATTCCTTAAAATATGCAGTTATTTAATTCCGCTCAATAACGTCATGTGTGGGATTGAAACATTTGTATTAATCTGAGAAAGCTGAAACATATTTGAAGTTGTGATTTAAGTAATTCTTTTCTGATAAAGACTGAATAATCTCATTAGTTTAGCCGACGTACCTCAGGTGAAAGTCCCTTGCACTTGTCACTGCAGTAGAGTTATGATTCTACTGTGCAAACTTACTGAATATAGTTTCCATATTGCAAGTCAGGGCAATAATTTCTGAAATCTTTGATTCAGGTTTTCCCCCTTCGTCTGGACAAGAGCAAGGGATGTCTGAATTGATGATTAAAGGGCTGGTTGCAAAGCAGATTCTGCTTCTACCTAGCAACACTCAGAAAAAACAACTTAGTCCTATTGCTGAAAAAAATTATCAATGCCTCATTTAAAATGTGCAACCAACCAGATTTCCTGAGCAGTGTGGTAGCTCATCGCTCCTTTAAAAACAAATAATACAGACACTCTCTCTAAACTCCCACCGTCTTTCACTAGGCTGTAAGCACAGAGGAAGGAGACAAGAAAAGCAATAAAACGTCACGTCGGATGCTCTGAACCCTTCACCGGGGCACAGACTTTGCACCGGGAAGTGGAGCCACCACAGATCTCACGAAGATCAATTTCTATTAGTCTTGAGGAGCTGAGCAGTGGAAACACAAGGCAAACATTACAAGAGATACTCGTGAACGGAGATGGCAGCATTTAACATGCAACTTTAGAAAAGACCAACCAGAGTTTAGAGGAAAAGACAAAAGATGACCCATGTCTACCTCCCGTCCTTGGCTGGCCATTGACTGTGGACAGGTCCAGCACACGCGGGGCACTGTGCCAGTGGCTGCTCCGGCGTTTGCAGAGGCTCTCCAAAGACACACAGCAGTCCTGTCTTATTTGTCGTATCTTCACAGTGGAATAGCATTCACACCGGGCAGGCTTCATTTGGTGTGGGCTAATCAGACGTTGTACTACCAAAAGCCCTTAGCACAGAAGGGGTTTGCTGGCAGCACTGCTGGTTTTGGTACTGGACCAAGCCCTAGATGTCTTCACCTGAGCCTAAAAGAAACTATGGCTGCAGCAGGTGTTTTTGCGGGAACAACTGCCCACAGCAGGGTCTGTGGTCAGCGCTGACTGCGTTGGTGAGGAATTGCATTTCAGCCTAGCACTAACAGAAGTGCACTGGCAGAAGCGTGCAACACAGGCCAACACACAATCAATACGTGACCTGGCACTAAAGCCATTTTACACACTCGCCTAGTTCTGACAGCTGTGAATTGTCACAAGGTTTGGCTTCGACGTTGAGTGCACATGGTTTAGAAAAAATAATCCAAATCTATATCGTCAATTAAAAACCAGACTTACAGTATTCTTCCCATATACTCTCCTCCTAAAATGAAGGCAAGACCAGAGGCAGGAGACTACTAAAATGTTACCACTTCTGGATGGCAGTTAGGACCTCTGCTAAGAACAACCTCAAATAATTTTATTTCAAGTCCTTGACATATTAGCAATAAAGAAATGTTGGGATGCTAGAGTCTGTCCCCCCTTTTACAGTAAGCCAGTGATTCAGAAGATCCAGTATGACTGAATTCAGACATATATTTTGCATCTACTGCACAAGTTTGAAAATCATCTATTAATTTTGAAAAAAATGTGAAGACAGTATATTTGAAATGCATTATTTGTATGTTTGCTTTAGTTTACTCCTGTGTGCATATGAGATCAATAGCTCGATGATGCAGTAGGAAAAATATGATCGCACTATTATTTTTTTAACAGAAGTGCAAAGGGAAGTATAAGGGAAAGATAATCTGCAATTTGTTACCCAGTAAGACTCTACAGATGATTATAAAAATGAAAATACAGTACAAAAGTAGAAAGCCACCTACTCAACATAAATGCGTCTAAGTAAAGAAATTATTTAAACACGACAGATTACATCACTCACCAGCAACATCCAAAATCTAAGAAAATGCGTGGGCCAAGTACTTACTATTAATCTGGGAAGGTAATGCACAACTAGCCTCCCTCTCTTGGAAATATAAAGAATGATAAATTAACTGGTTGCTTGAAAAGAACATATCTAAGGAGTTGCAGAAACACTCGTTTCCTTTTTTGCCATTGTCTCCGATGACATGCTCTTTGAATTACATACCTGCCTCCAGCCTTCATTATTTCTATGTTTCATTATAATGAAGATTATACTTTGACTTCCAAGGCTGCTCGCCATTATAAAATCCTGCAAAACCTTCCTTTCCCTTGCAATCTTACAGTGCCATAATGAAAACAGCACGTGATTCTTCCACATATTTTTTTTACCCATAACACCACCCCTTGCCACCACACAAAAAAGCAAATTCTGTAGGGAATCCAGGGCCCATGAAGTCCACAACAGATGCCACCACTGTTACCGATTTCAAAGGGAATGCTTAGATTGCAATATCTTGGTGACCTGCAGCAGTAAACAAACAAACAAGTGGAAAATAGGAGTTGCTTAACCATAGACAGTATTTGCACTGCTAAAAATGTACAAAAGCGCTGAAACACCCAAATCGGATAATTTTGTAGTCAAATCTCCAATTATTTTATGAAGTGCACATGAAACTTTCATTTAAATTCCCCCTAATTTTGAGTTGGACAGTAACTTGCGTGAGGACTCCCTGCGCGACTGATGTTGCATACACGTCAGCGTTATGACACTTCACGTTACGTTACAGAGGACTGTGCTCTCGTGATGACTAACACTGAGAAAACGCAAATGATAAAGCAAAGGCTGGACCGTGACCTCCTCTTTCTGCCCCCGTCATTTCTCTGGCGGAACAGACGAGCCCCAGCACCAGCACCATCCGCCAGCGGAAGATGCCCCGGGCGTGTGGGCGCTGCCGGACGGCACGGCCGGCTCTGAGCCAAATGCTGGGTGGCACAGCTGGCCCTGCGCCCGCCCCTTCCAGACCCGTCCCAGGGCACCATGTCCTCCCGGGCCGGCACCCAGGGAGCACCTTCGCCCCTCGGCCACGCCACAGAGCGCGGCTCCAGCTGAGGGCAGGGCCCGGCAGCCCCTCGGCTTGCGCACCCAGGGATGCTGCGTGCTGGCACGCAGGGGCCCTGCTGCTGGCACACGTGGATGGATGGCAGCTTGGTCCCCAGTTCATTTTCTGTGCTGACCTCCTTGCACTTTTGCTCAAGGTTCGTGCTCGTATTCGTGCTTTCAAATGGCGTTTCACGCGAGACTTAAGGTACAGTTATCGTATTGAGCATCTATGGCTTCAACAAAAAAATCAGTAGGGTTCCTGTTTAAAAAAAACCCAGCATTCAACTATTTTGTCAGGAACACATTTTACCTGCTACGACATAGTATTTGTTTAGACCAAAGAAGGTACTGTAGCAATCCCCCTGGATTATTTTGGGGAGAGTTTCCAAAGCTTTTGCACATGCCTGCAGGCTTTATTCGTGTTGAATAATATAACCTCTTTTTTTTTTCTTCTCTTTTTTGAATTCAGCTATTCTTGCACTCAGACAAATTTTAAAAAATTAAGTTTCTGTAAACACAGTGTTATCTTAATAAGTTCAAATATTATTAGACTATTCCCCAGGGGAAGAAAAGCAATATGTTCTAAAGCAAGTGGCTGTACATTTTGCAGAAGGTGGCTATTCTGAAATTAAGAAATGCAAATGATTCTACAGTTTATGTGCCTCAAAGTAAAAATAATGATATTAAATTTTAAAAAGGTAGCATAAGATATTGCTGCTTATGCAGGAGCATCAGGATGCCAAGGGACCCAGAGCGATCCTCGGTCTAAGGTTTTCAATGGCACAGACTAGTGATCACAGGATGCTGGTGATACTCTCCAGTTACCCCTGGCAACCCTTCTCAACTGTAACGATGCTGCCCTACAATAGCTTTCACTGGGCAGCTTTCTCTTCACTTAGCTGAATGCTTTGGGACCATCTGCGTCGGAAAGCATAAAAGGCCAGCCTGCCTGTGGGCCCGTCACTCTGAACACCACCTCTCTGACCCCGATTAAATACAACTTTCAATCCCTTTTGTCCTCCCTGTTGACTTCTCCTATTAAGGGAGCCCTTTGACAAAGAAAGCGGAAGAGTGGACTAAGTGCCCCCAAGAAAGGTGATGTCTGATACTGCTCAACACAAGGATTAGCAAGCCAATACATAACAAAAGCAAGTTTGGGGGAGGGGTAAAGAGGAAAAGAAAAAAATGGTTTTAGCCAGGTCTTTGACTAATTCAGTAGGTACACAGTTCAACAAATAGCTATACAAGAGGCCTGCTCCGAAAGAAACAACTACTGGAGAACAATAATTTGAGGAGATACCTTTCAGCATCATGACACAAGGCCATGACATTGACAAGAATGGTGGATATATCATTTGCTACCTATGGTTTTTTAAACTGAATTTTGTGGAGAGGAAAGGCACCGAGAATACTCGAGAAATTACTTTAGAGACAGACTGCTTCCTACGGAAGGGTCTTGTAAAATATCTTAACTTCAACCATGCAAGATAACTTTAAAGGCAACCGGATACAAACCCATGAACGGCAGGAACAACACTGGCTAGAGAAAACCTAAATTATTTGCCACGCGAGAGGTGATTGTTTCCAAAGGCATATACTAAAAAACTATCTGCTTCTTGGAATGCGCAGCGCATCTTTGTCAAAAAGAATGAACAGTTCTAATTTGCTAAATTTTCAGCTTGAAAAGACTTGCAGTAGCACTGGGGTATCCGAATGCAACATGGCCTCTGACCCTGAAATCCACATTCAGCACCGGGGAGTGTCCGAGTGGCTCCAAGAGCGCGGAGGCACTGGGAGCAGGAACATGGGGAAGAGCAGAGTGCCAACTACTCCCGCCATCCGTGCCTAACCTCAGCAGAAGAGACCAGCCTCCTGGCCAGCACTCTCAGCAACAAAGACGAACAGGTGGGAGAGCGGGAACCTAGCCGTGCCTCCCCGCGAGACAGAAAATAAGGCAGCTCCAGGAGCATTTGCCCAAGGTATGGGGCAGTAATTATTAGGTGATTATCACAAGGGAAAAGTCAGGAGGCGCCTCAGCGCAGAAGATGTCTCCACAGAAGAACCTGAAGCCAAGCAGAAGAGAATTCTGTAGAGTGAAGCAGCAGAAGGGATGATCAGGGATTTTATTTCCAGAAAAAAAGATACTGAAATAGTAGAATTGACCAGAAAAGAGAAGCAATACTCGGAAATCCATACACAAAACAAACCTTAAAAGAACCGCAATGAGTTCTGGGAGCAGACCTTATTTCTAACCCCAAAATCGGCAGTAATTAGGCTAGGGAAGCAAGCAGATCAGATTGGCCCCATGAAAATGCCAAAATATGGCAGATCTACCCACTAGCACATTATGAAGGATTACAGCACAACTGCTTGCCAGCATTTTTTTTTTTCCACGCTACAGTTTAACATTTTTCCTTTCTTTACAACAGCTCTGCCTCCCGAAGCTCTGAAATTATATCCATGACCCTTCCAGCTGAGGACCAGAAAAGACTTCCTCCAGAGCATGTCAGGAACGCTTAATCTAGTGGTGTTTATACAAAGCATCACAGTGTAAACCCTCTTCTTCTCAATCCTCTTGGTGGGGCAAATCATTGCAAAGAGCAAATCTTTTCAGGGATTAAAAGCAAATTGGGGACATCATCAAAGCTGTGTTCACTTCCCAGCCATCAGGAAAGTCTGATTTTGCTATTTAGAACAACATCAGCTATCGGCAAAGTTATTCTCTATATAAGTGGTCTAAGTGTCCTCATTGAAGCTTGATCTGCGGAGGCATCAGCCCTGCTGCCCCTACCTGATCCCCCTTATCTAGCCTGCTCCTACCAATTCCAATCAGGTTGTTGTACCTGATCTTGTTAAACAAGCAGCCGATCTCTAGGTTTCACTATGTCACCAAAACAGTCTTATACTGCCTTTAACACTGTCTGTCTGTATGGCATTTTAGTGCAAAACTACTGTTACAAACATGAGGCAGCTGGTGGTCCTAACCCTGAGAACTGGTTCCGCATTACAACAGGCAGAAATGGGATGAAAGCACATGGAATGAGCAAAAGTCTCCAGCTGCCACAGAACAGCAACAGAAGGAGTAGAACATCAGCAGTTTTTAAGATGAAATTGTGAGAGGAGAAATGCCACTGGGGTTGGTCCAGGCTACAGAACAACAGGGCTCCCATCAAAGGAGCCTTCTTGCCCCTCTGGCGATGAGCAGCATATTCAAGCCCACTTATCTGAGATTGCACCAGGGAGAAGCTACGCAGCAGAGAAGTTGTAACATCACACTTCTCCTCCACTAGCGTGGGGAGGGAAGAAGGGGGGTCACATCAGCCACGCCAGCTACCAGAATGGATGGCATTAGTCCAAATCTGCATGTTCCCCCCACGGCTGGGTGGAGCAGGGCTGGCAAGCATGGTGGAGCTGGCACGGGAGCTCTGCGGGCAGCCCGCCACGGCTGGAGCAGGGATATCTGCGGTGAGCTGCGCTGCCGTTCGTGGATGGCACACAGTGGGATCTCACATGCAGATCCATGGACAGGACAAGGCACACCGTGGCAGTTGTGGATGGAAAACCAGGATTATTCATTCAGAATATGCCAACTGTACCATTATAGCATGGCAATTCCTCTTTTAAATAAAAGATTAAAATTCTGCTTGTGTC
The DNA here is from genome assembly GCF_034638445.1 of Ciconia boyciana. Lineage (NCBI taxonomy): Eukaryota > Metazoa > Chordata > Aves > Ciconiiformes > Ciconiidae > Ciconia > Ciconia boyciana. The sequence continues at coordinate 102,427,213 of NC_132937.1, read as the reverse complement.
AAGGGAAAAACCTCCCTGCATGCAGTAGGGCCAGAGTTTCACCAACTGCCAGTTCACATGGGCAAGATCAGCAGCGCACCATTCTCCAGTGAAGCTTTGCACTTCCAAAACCTGTGCCCAGCTACAGCAACCTCCTTAAAAATACTCCCTGCAGCACCTCGTTTTGACTCCCAAATTGCACAGCAAAACACAATGTAAAGTACAGCTGGCATGCCTTAAGTCCTAACTATATCAGACCCAAAGGAACAGAGGACCCATCAACCATCAGGCAAAGTTGGTGGCTCCAGAGACTGTTTCCAGACACTGCTCCAGCATGGGTTTTGCACGGGTTACAGCAACCGCTCAGGCACAGTTCTTGCCGCAATTGGGTTTTTACTGACAGCTTTATTAACATTAACTACGTGCCTTTTACATTTTCTGTTGAAATTTAATGTTTTATTTGGCACACTCAATTTAGACTACAGATGTATTTCCTTCTTCCTCTTTTTGTCTTTTTTGAAAGGGGCAAAAAACATCAGAAAAGTCCCCGAATGGGCACCACTGAAAATTAGTATTTCTGTATGCACTCAAGAAAGTAATAGATAGGAACCTGTTTCTAATAGTTTTACTTTCTGTGTTATCTGGAGAAAAACAGATTCATACATACAAAGTGGACTGTTTCAGAAGATAGTGCTGTGAAAAATGAAAGACTGTTCCAAAGTAAAAAGTGATTATTTCAGATGAAATGAGAAGCTCCAATGTCAACCCTACTGCCTGAATCAGCAAAAAATCAAAGCTTTGCATAGAATAGGAAATTGGAGATTTTCCTTAAATTTACATTTCTTTTTGCTGAGCACATTTTTGCTTAAACATGAAAGAACTTCTTAGAGACACTCCTAGTTTCAGACACTGCTTTTTGCTATGGTGCTGTAAAATGCTGCTGCCTGGGACTGGAATTCCATTAGTACAACTGGAAGAATTTATGTATTAATGCTAGATATGAGCCACAACAGCCATGGAAGCCAGGTATTTTTAAGACTTATGTCTATGGATAACATCATCTACATGATTTTTTTTTTTTTTTAAATAAGATCTCCTCAGCCATATTGACAACTGTCCAACAGAAAACCCAAGGCCATATAACCTAAAAATATAAATTGTAGTTTCTGGAGGCAGAACGCATCAGAAATGTAGGCAAAATATCGACATGCACATCTCTGATATTCTGTGCATTACTACAACAAAATCAGGAAAAACTATAGGAATTTAATCATAAAGCATTGTACTATTTATTAAAACCTAAGTGATACATACCATTTGTATTCCATATATGTAGTAGCATAATTACATAATTAAAACCATATAGTTTTGATATCACAATCTACCTATAGAGGCTCCTTCTCAAGACTGCCCACGTGATTCTAAGCCTCAAAAAAACTTAAATTGAAAAAAAGTGAAAAAAACTATCCTGATCAGTCAGAAAATAGCTTTGCTTTATTCCTTAAGTGCCATGTCTTCCCCCTTGCAAATATTACTGAAGAAATGCTGAGTATCCTCCCTCATACCAGTGTGGTCATACGGTCTCTTCTCTGAAAACGTGCAGACTTACCAATAGAAACTTTTAGTGAAAATATGAAACTAAGGGCAACATAAGAAGCAGCAATATGATTATTCTCTGCAGGGTAAAATGATAAAACAACGGGGGAAAAAAAAAATCTACTACATGAACACTGACAACTCCCCAAGACAGACCAGACTCTGTAAGCTGTCTGGTTTTCAAAAAATTTCAAAAAATGAAGCATCCTCAGCCAGCACTATGACCCTAACCTTTTGAAAATAAACCCTTTTCTCATAGCAATTGTTTTTTCTGGTGACCATTCCTGAAGTATCTGCTGAACTTTCTGGAAGAAACACAAAAGTATGAGGGGAGTTACCCTTTGAGCTGCACCTAAAAATACCAGGCTTATACAGAGAACCAAAACTTTCTCTTGAGAAGAAACCCCACAATTTGCAATGGGAAACCAAAACCTGGTTCTCCAGCCTGTACTGATAGTACCTGCTGCTGTTGCCTCTTGCAATACATACACCTCGAAGAGGATCTCAGGAGAGGACGCTGAGCTCTCTGGCTGCGCATCCAGGGGTGTGCGCATGTTCTCATGGACCTCTTCTCCTGCAAAGGTCCTGCAGAAGAACCAGCCTGGAAGAAGCTGAGATCAGACTCTTCCAGGACTGAACTCACCGGGGGCTAGCTGATTTCCAAATAATTTTAAATTGCTTTGGCATGCAAGCCGCTGCTCCCTTCCATAAGCAAACTTCAGTAATCCTTCAGGACAGGGAATATGCTCACATTACACTTTCTTGAACAGATTAATAATTTACAGAAAATACTGTTGTATGAACTGCTGATTCATCCACAGCAACAAATATCCACAGTAGAATCTTCAACTACGGGCATGAAACCTAGGTTAACCAAGATCTCTTAAAAACTCAATGAATAATTGTTTTAAAACTCAATCGAAATAAAACTGCTCTGTATTTGCTTCTTTACTTTGGCACTTTGTGTTAATTGTGTTTCTCCTTCTGTTTTTGTCTCTTGCTGGTAACCAAGTGTTTTAATTTTTGTTCTGGCTAGTAGAAATGCAAAAGACTAGACTGTGGGTCACCAACGTCTGCAAAGTAGATGGACAATCCAAAAGAAAGGAAAGTCAGAGGCAAAGAGCAAAGATGTCATTGTAAAAGACGAGCAAAAAGAACATGCACAAAGTAGTCAGGAATATGAAAAATACAGTAAAAACGCCAGAGATGCTAAAAGTGTTTTTTCTGATTGTTGCCATCAAAAGTACTGCACTTTACTACTAAGTGACCTAACTGGGACTTAAACTCTAATTCTTCTGTGCTTAACCCCATATGCAAGCCAATTTGTTCCATCATGCATAATACTGAAACAAATAATATTTCTTAAGACTGTATATCCGTCTTCTTTTCAGAATTCACATACAGATATTTGTGGCAATAATCTGTATCTAAAACCAAATAATTAAAAAAAAGTTCCTTTAGATAACTATTTTTGAAGTATTTCATGAAACAGAGTGGTTAGACGGCATTCTTACATTTGGAGAGGTCATTTAAATACAGATTTTATATGACAACAAACCAGAAGAGCAGACAAAGCAAAGTACAAGCCTGCCTGCATTTCCTCTTTTTCTTTAGAGAAGCTCTGGTCCATCTTTCTCTGTGTGCTGGAGTTATCAGAGAGGTAACACCGCCTGGTGCCTGCCGGGGCAGCCCGAACCAGTGCGGTCTGGACACGCAGGGGCTCTGCGGGACAGCGGAGGGGCAGCGAGGCCACAGGACGGGGCACAGCGACCCGGCTCTGGGACCAGCGGGGTCCGCGGGACCTGGCAGGCGGCCGTGGGCAGAGGCTACCGCCGGCAGGGGCTGGGCAGGCAGCCACAGCCCGCGGGGGTGCAGGCAGCAGGGGCCGGCTGGGACAGGCAGACGTCCACAGGCTTTAAGGCGTGAGGCCAAGGAGGGTGGCGTGGAGCACCATGGAGGGGTTTTCAGGACCTCCTAAGGGAGGTCTGGGCAAGGGGAAGGAGAAAGCAGGTGGTAAAAGCAGAAGCGGGCGAGAGGGGGCAGGAGGGGTGGAGAGCGCAGCCCGCCAGCAGTCCCAAACATGCCGGGTCTCCACGGGCGCAATCCCAGCTCCAACGCTGACGCTCACCCAGGGCACCGGCAACACGCGATCCGGCGAGGACTCTGGGCTGGCGGCGGTGCGGACGCTGGCCTCCAGAATGTGCAGAAAGCATGGCAGCTTCTGCCTGAGCTGCGACAGGGGAGGTGCAGTGGAACTAAGGGACGCCAGGCCAGGCCAAAGCCAGCAGAAGTGGGTGCAGACAGAGCTCACCCGTGCAGTGAGCCAGGACGGAGCCGGGAGCTGCTGGGAGCACAGGGAGCGCGGCGGCTGGGCCTCGCCACCCACAGAGGGGCCCTGAGGGCCGGGAGCCGGGCAGCGCGTCCCCTGCCGCCCTCCGGCTGGCCTGGACGTCCCTGGGTGCGCAGCCGAGGCCGGGCAACGCCGTCCGGATGCACACGAGGGAACAAACGAGCGCTACAACCGCTCCAGCCGTACAAACACTGCTGCTCTGGAGACGCCTTCGCGTCCGCTGCCCACAAAGCGGGGCCGCAGGGAGTGGAGCAGGCGGCTGCCTGCCCAGGGAGGGTCGAAGCAGCCGGCGGGGCCACGTGCTCCGGTGCTAGAGAGAGACTTGCGGCAGCTCTCGAGGCCTTCGGCAGGCAGCCGAGTAAAGTTTCCCTCCTTTCACATTGCCGTGCTTAACGATTTAGTGGCATGGGGCAGACTGGCAGAGAAGCAAAGCGATGCCACCAGCCCTGCGGCAGCTCTGTGGCTGCCTCTGGAAGCGCCTGCCAAGCTGCTGCCGCCTGAGAGCAGCTCCGGCTGCAGAGGACACAGAGAGGAAAGTGCGTGCGGGACCACTGGCCCCTCCTGCAGCCTCTTGCGCCATGAAGCCAAAAGTCCGCTATGCTACGGACGGCAGCACCGAGCAGGGAGCACAGCGAGGTACTAGGAGGGATAGAAAGCGTTAAAATTACTGCAAATGAAGGGAGCCCTCTGAAGTCCAGGCTATATTTAAATACAGAACTATTTTGCCTGTCCAAAGGCAGAGGCGGATGAGCAGCTCCAGGGAGAGAGGAGAGCACCGGTGCCTTACGTCACTTTGCAGTGCAGCAAACAACAGAGGGAAACGTTCAACCCCATCGCCTCCAGCAGCACAGGCGGCAGGAGCAGATCCATGCTCTTCTGCGGACAGAGCTGCAGCAAAACATCACCAGCACTGCAGCTGAGCTTTCTTGAGAGAAAACAACAATGCACTCTCCCCCATGAACAGGAACAGAAAAAAACCCCTAAAACTAACCCCAAAACCCAGTTATGACTTCAGCCCACAATATTTGAACCTAGTGAACAGGATCTCCTTTTACCTTTTCGTCTTCTAGCCTTGCAGACTCCCAGAACTCTCTTACCCGACCTGGCCAGCTGAGGACACCCCTGTCATCTTCCCACTCGACAGTAAACTCTGCCAGGGCCAAGCCACAAACCGTACTGACAGAACGGCACTGGTGCTGGGAAAACCGCACAGGGATGGTGTAAGGAGGAGCGCTTTGCCATGCACGTCATTTTCCAGTAGTGTGGCTGTCAGCGTACAAGCAAGAGTCCAGCTTTTCAGGACTGGGTAACAACTCTACATGAAAGATATTTCCACAGATAAAAATTTCTTTTTTCAATTACATTTTCACACTCCAAAAATTGAGTTATCTGCAGGAGAATGGTATCTGACAGGAATTCGCTTTCATGACACACTTGTAATTTCAGTATGGAGAGGGAGAGAAGAAGTGTTATCAGTGATCTAGCTGGGAACAACGATAAGCGGAGCAAGACAGCCCAAACGAGCGTGTGCAAAACTCACACTCGGAATGTTTTTCTACCCATGCTTTTTAGGTGAAACTGCACTGCTGAAATCCCCTCAGCAAGCAGCAACAGCATATCATCTGTGTAATCAGTTACAAAATCTCCGATTCCAGCATTTCGTAGCCAATGCTGTTTACTGCCACATCCCCACAGCAAATTTACCTTTGTGTTCTTTATTCCCATTTACTCTTCTAATGACACGCGCTGAAAAGAAAAGACACCAGTGTAACATAATTCAGCCATTTTAAACTTTTCTCTCAACTATTTCTGAAACATATCTGTTCCATTCAGGCTTAAAAAAGGAGATACAGAATGGGGTTAAGTGCATCTTTTGTCAGTAACCTATCTTCTCCCTGTGGTCTCGTAAACAAGCTGCTTTCTTTAGAAATACAGCAGGCCTTCAATTTAAATTTATGGAAAGGCTGAACCAGAGGAGCCCACACTCAAATAATTTTAATAACCTATTAAGTTGCGACTTCAGATTCATTTTATAACCATGTTCCTCAGGGAACAGCACTATCAGGATAAAGATAGAATTTTTTTTCTTTTAAAGATAAATAGCATCATTAATCTGCAACATTTCTTTTCTATTATCTTTCAAAATGAGGAGTTATTTTGTTCTGATCTTGAGGTAATTAGCCTTCATTCACTAGCCAGAAAATGTCTGTGTTCTGAAAATTAAAAATGTGTCATTAAGTGGAATTTACCATAATGTCATTTATCTTTATATAGTTCATCAGTGACAGCAATGGGCCTGGGAATCCATCAGCTTTTACCAAGGAAGCATTAAAACAAATTGAAAAACAGAATAATCCCAGGCACTCTTTAACACAGTCAAAGCCATTTGGGTAATTAAATAGTGGTATTTAAAGTTTTAATTTAGATTTTCCCCTCTGTTCATCAGCAGTCAAATGAGATGTTCATATTCATAACTGTTTGTAATAAAGGGTTTCATAAAGCAAACGGAATATCAATGCCGTTAAAATTAAAGAGAACACAGAGAAATCTTTCAAGTGCAAACAGGGAAGTTCATTCCTACTGCACCCTATTTTCTAAGATTACATCAGGAATAAACCCTCGCTATACCTGGCTCGCTTTCCATACTAATAATGTACAAATTCTATGATGTTTGTGCTCCCAGTAGTTACAACTAACTTCATTTACATTTCTTGTCTTTGAGTGTTTTGTTACACAGAAAAGCCAACTTCAAGAAGTGATATACTTTGCCTTCTGTTTCCATTGTTTTTCAATTGTTTGCATATTAATCTCAAACATCTTTTATCTTGTATGTTCAGCTCTTGAGAGGCTATCGTTCTGTTGTGCTCCTACACCTATTGCAATGCAGCAACGTGCACCCAGGAAAGTAGTATGTAGTATAAATAATGCTAACAATAATTATTTAGGGATGCAAATAGAATCACTAATAAGCAAACCATACAACTGTAATCAACTTCAGGGATTTTTTTTTAATGTATACAGGCAAAATATTAAGAAAATGTTCATTAAAGCCTAAGAGCATCCCAGTTCAGCCCAGAATAGCTTATGTGAACAAGCTTACGTGAGCATCCTACCCAGCACTGAGAAGTTAATCAGTGCACACATACTTCTGGAGACCGTTCCTGTGGAGCAGCTGACTTTGGCAATACACGGTTTAACAGAAAGACGATGGCTCTCCTAGGAAGGCCATCAATACTACTATATAGTGAGATAAAATGCAATTAAATCTTAACTTCAGGACACAGCTCTAAATTTGCTAATTATAGTTTAATTATGTTTAATTACAATCTCCATGGCAGGAAAACCAATGTATAAAAGCTTGCTAGTACTGCTCTTACTAGATATTATTAAAGCCTACTGTCAGTTTTTGTCAAAATCAAAGTAGAGAGATAAAATTAAGTAGTTCCTCATGAAACAGTTTCAACCGAAATAAGTCTGACTAATGAAACTTTCAGCACATGTACATTCTCACCAACATGCTACTGGCTGGAACACAGTTATTTAAAATATGGAAAAAAAGCACATATTCTGTCTTCCGAGTGCAGCTGGACCTAAATTAGACCAAAACTGTCAATAGTTTAGTGCATGATTTTTGTCCTCTTCTTTCACATGGTAAAAAATGTTAAAAGGTTTTAGCTTCTTTTTGAACGAAAAGTCTAATAACTTTTGTTCACTCTCATTTAAATAAAGCAGAAAACCCCCAAATTATGACTTCACGTGCAACGTTGCAGAGACTTAGATGTACTTTTTTGCAGAACCACCTGAGATGTCCTATTTTTCAGTTCCAGAGCGGCGGGCAATATATTTGGCAAGAAAAGATACTCTTATATAGCACTGGAAAGATACATTAGAAACCTGAGTGCCTCTGGAATTTTTCATGTATGAAGTAGAACAATATAGCACAGCATAAATTAGATACAACATAAAATCAGCACAAGCTTAACAACTTGATAAATACCAAGACACCGATGATAAATCAGGCTGTAGTATTTTCCGCTATATTCCTATTCCTCCTTTGCTGAAAAATATTGTCATTTTTATCACACTCATAGTACAGAAAAGTTCAGTAAATATACATCTTTCAAGAAAGGCTGGTCTCTAAAGAAGCAACCAGGCTAGGTTTTCAGTAGTGTAAATTTTCTCTTCTGACAATGACGTATTCCTTCTAGTTATCCTTCTAAAATATCTTCCCAAACTTACTTACCTCTGATAACCTGTTTCCATGAACACCATTCCAGCAACTTTTTTTTTCTTTTATTTATTTATTTTTTTAATGCAACTAGATGCTTTTGACTCAGTACTATGCCTTAGCTGCCTCTGAGGCACGGTCATACTAGCATACTTGGACTTTAAGCTCTACAGCTCTGCTAGATTTCACTCCTTTTAGCAGCTCCTTTTGTTCACAGCACACATTGTCAGTGAAGGAGATGAGGAGCAACTTTCAACTTGTGAAGCAAGTAGGTCTTGTGAAATTATTCCATTTCTAATTCCTCCTATCCAGGCAATGAATAAATACACCATCACAGCTGCTGCAGAGATCAAAACAAACCCTAGACTTGGCAAGATAAAGTCAAGCCATACACGAACACAATAGAAATACCTGCAGGACCTGCTAGAATTAACTGATTAACACCGCTTTTTAAAAATAATGTTGGGTCACCTAAAGCCTAACACAGACTACTTTTAAAGGCATATTTGGAAGGAAATAGACAAGAAGGTGCAAAATTATCCCTGCTGTGTAGCAGCAAAGTGCCTTAAAGAAATGACAGGAGATATTTCATGTCAGTCGGCAGAAACCCCTCTGCCTGCCGGCAGGAGCCGTAACATCCCCCCGCAGTGCTGGCAGGCTCTGGAAAGAAGCAGAGCCTGTCCTCCGTCCTGTACCTGCTAGGATGGCCAAACAGGTGCAGGGGCACAGGAGAACAGAGATAAAGGAGAAAACCAGGATACACTTCTACTGGGAAAACCGAAGAATCGGAGCATTTCCACCACCTCCTATGCAGCTGTGACGAGACTGAGAAGCGGCATCTTTAAAGTTACCCAGATGAGCTAATGGTGACTAGCAGCAAAGACACAACAAATGCAAACATGTTCTTTAAAACAATATACCGCAATTCTGAGTGGCAAATGTCAATCAATACGATGTTTGGAGTGTGCACCTTAGCCCCCAAACCACCGGCTACCTATTAGGGTAACAAAAATAGCTAGACTTTCGGTAATGTGAACTCTGTTCTTGTAACATTTAACTTAACTTCCTGTGTCTTTGTGTTATTCAAGGAAGTGAAACTCATGCATAGCATGTTTATATTATTCCCCCTTATAGTAGACTTGCAGACAATGTCAGGTCTGGAGAGATAAGAGCTGCCTCTAGGACATGAATTCTCATGAGGATTAGACAGCCACCATCTGGGGCCTCGCGTTTATCTGCAGCAGCTGCAGTCTAAATATCAGCGCTGGATAAAAACGGGTGCTGGTCCTGAAGTGTTTAACAAGTTGCTGCAACTTGGTTTCAATTACAGTTTGCTGTCCTTTGAAAAAATGGAAGAATAAATAACAGAATGACCTCCCTTCTCAGCTGAAAAGCGCCAATGGATACTCACTGCAGCTCTGCGACCTTCTGTCCTGCTCTCTGCCCAAAAGAAAACCCCAAATCACAAGAGTTAAGGTGAACCAGTTTAGTATAAAGGCTTATAAAAAACAGGACATGGCAAAAAGAATCCGTGTTTTCAGTACGCTTGCCTATTGGCATTCGCAGAAAAGTGAAACTTACAAATGTCTAAAACAGGTAAAATAAACCGTATGGGGGCTGCAAGTTTAGGTATCCTAAACGTTTGGAGTTTTCCCTGCAAGTAAAGAATCAAAGGTCATTGTCAGAGGCATCTGACTTTAAGCGTATCACAATTCTATCCAGCATGTTTTTCCAGGCACCAAGAAGAAATGGGGGAACTGGCAAATCACTTGCACTTGTTCCAAGTTCTAGCCTGCAGACAAATAAATCGAGCATGTTGATTGCCCTCTGCTGCATTGGCCGGGCAGCAGAAAGAGCCCTTGCCTAGAGATTTTTGGCACTTTTTCCTCTAGCCACTCTCTTCTTCCTTACTTCACTTATTTTCTGCTGCAGCTGCATCTTGTTTTGTAATTCTGTTAAGCAAATGACAGGGCACTACCTAAAAACGATCAATAAACCTCATTAAAATAATTAAATTAATTTTTAAAAGGAAATATTGCTGATAAAAAAGCTATTAAAAAGGTACGGAACAAAACAAGTAGCAGGAGGAAGGAAAAATTTTGGTGTGATCTCTGGGCACGCCTTTCTAAGTTGATGCTTCAAAATGCTGAAGTTTCACTGCCTTCTTAGTTAGATTTTAAAATATTGACTTTTAAAAGAACTCTTTGGTTTTGTGACAAGGTCTGCCTCGTTGCCTTGCTACAGTGGTGAAAAGGGAGGATTTCTTACTTCATTCGGTTCCCTTGGGTTAGCTCTGCTTTTATACACATGCACATAGCCTGCATTCCAATACCATCACTTAAGACCGAGGTTAAAGACGCCCATTTTGGGCAGTTCGAGAAAGCGCAGTGCCTCTTACACCCATTCTCCACGAGAGGTGAGGAGCTCTCAGGCTGGACGTGCGAGTCCCCGGGGCCTCATGGCGGATCTAACCCAGGAGCAAAGAACAAATCCCAGTGGGAGAGAGCCTCCAGCCACTCTCTGCGATTCTGAGACAGCTTCAAATTTGGGTCAGAAGTTCTTGTTACTGAATCTGCCGCTGTCTTCCTGAAGCTGGCTGGAAATGTCCGCCACGTCCTCTACCAAGTACCAGGAAATGGGACGCTGAAGCCACCGAGACAAGTCAGCTGAAGCAAGGATATGCCAGATCAGCAGAAAACAATTAAACATCCAGCCTGATGGCTGGACAAAGCCTGCAAGTACCCTACGCACTTCTGAAGCAGAAGCCAGGTATTTCCCGACAAGATGTTTTAGCAGATGGCACTGAGTGACCCACCACTACAGAAGAGGTGCTGCTTCAGTGCTGGGTACTCGGCACTGCCCAGCCAGATGTGATGGTTAGGTATTTCAAAAACAGGTGCTGGGAACTAAATTTCGAAATCCATATTAAACCTTTAAATCAAGCCAAGTCTAATTAGGAGACCAATTTTAGACTTTTTTTTGTTTTTTAATATTAGAATAGGCTACAGATTTTGGACATTACAGCTGCACATCAGAGCACCCTGTCGACCTTTTTCCTACCCAAAGCACAGGTACCATGGGTTGTCCAGGAATGTGATGGAACCGGAGCGTCTGACCAGCTCGTACTGTCACCCTGACTGACCACAGCCCACTTCGTGCTGAAGCCAGGTTTCATTAGGTCACTGCAACAAACTGGCAGGCCTCCCTGCTACTGCTGTCCAAATCCAATATCCACCCGGTCACGGAGAGGCGTGCAAAAGTAACGTTAACAGATGTCTTAGGGAAGGGGGAGAGAAAGAAAACCTGCGGTAGCCAGCAGACAACCAGGATCTCAACAGGGCGCCCGAACACCCTTCGTCCGCTCACGGCCCACGCTCAAGCAGCTCTTCACAGCCACCAGGACGTGGCTTCACGCAGCTGCAGCGCCAGGACCAGCTGACCGGCACCAGCACGAGAGCTTCCTGCTCCGCCTGCTCACATGCAAATGTCAAAAACAATTTTGGATGTGGAGTAAGTAACCAAGCTCTTGCCCTCTGGACTAAGAAGTAGAAGGGTATTTTAGGAAGAACTGCAAGCATTACGCTTCAACACAGCCTTCAGGCACAGGAAGCCTCCCAGAAGCGAAAGAGATGTCCAGCGTGGAGACGAAGTTTGTGGGACAAACTGGTTGGGGAAGACTCCTCAAGCTCTTCAACAGAGATGGTTTGGGACAGGGGAGCCCAAGGCCCACTGCAGGAAAGACCAACTGCTGCTTCTTCCAAGCAGGCCCTGGAGCCGTGATCGGCCGCAACACACGCGAGGGCCCGCGGCAGGCTGGGACCCTCCGGCTGGGACGGGACAGCCCCTGAATCCAGCCCCCGCTGCAGCGCCTCCGAGCCGGCCCCATGCAGCGCAGCCCTGCTCTCGCCCACCGTCCGGAGACCGTTTCCCCCTGCCGCCAGGTCACTCTTCAATGGCATCAGCTCCCGTGATCTGGCTCACTGACAGCAGCACCGGACCGGGGCCAGGAGGAGCAGCTGCAGCACCGGGGATGGATTTCATGGACCGTCTGCTCGGTGGCACTGCAAACCCGCGAGGAGCTTGGGTGCCCACAGCAGCACGGACGGTGGCCCCAGAAACGCCCGTTTCCAAATATGCCCATCTCCTTCCATAGCGCAAAGGAGCCAGACAGCAGAATAACAGTAAAAAGCGGCGAATCGCAGTGATTATACATCTTTACAGTTAACAGCCTTTTCTTTTCTACCTCCAAAGGTCTGGGGCTACCTGCTGCCTTCGAGGCATCCTGCACGTTACGTGGACACAAACAGAGCTGTAGGAGCTCAGACCAAACATGCGGGGCCAGCTCTTGTCTCCAGCTGTGGCCAAGAGCTAGCACCTAGGGAGAAGTACAAGGGAAGGGCAGGCACCCAAAGCTCTCCTGGCTGCCCCCGCTGCCGGCAGCTCCTCGTGGGTTTTCCAAGCCCACGGAGCACCTTGTGGCATGAAGTTACACAGCTTAATGACACAGAGCCTGACGAAGGACGTTGTTTCAAACACCAGTTTCGCTGGATGCTGCCTAGGTTCTTGCACCAAACAGACAGCAATAACTTTTAAATCATCCTCTCCTCCTTTCACACATGATTTTACAAGTCCCTTCATCACCCTCCCATTGTCTGTATTTGAGGCCTCATTTAAGAACTGCAATTAAAAAGTATTCGAGACTACCACAAAGTGTCACATTTTTCCTGTTTGAATGCATTTGCAAATTTTATTTTTGTGTAAGGATAACATTTAAAAGCATAAATACATACGCAATTTTAAATGCCTAAAATTCAGATTCCACCTCCAAGAAATACTGATGTGTGCAATAATCTTCACTGATGATAAAACAAAAATAATTGTATTTCTGTAACAAATAACCCTGTACCTCTTGCCTTTTTACCTGTTCTATTCTTGCCAGATAGTCTGTTCATATGCCAAGTTTAACACACTTTTAATGTACAAGTGTGGCAAAAAAAGATGTACTACTTTTGCATAACTATATGAAGTATTATATTTGACAAGAAGGTACTAAAAAATGAGTTTAAATTCTCTTATACCAGCAATGCACAGGGTATAGGAGAAGAACAACCAACGCATCCAGCTGCAGCTCGCAGTCCTTACATCGCTCTGGTCTAGCCCCAACAGAGTCATTTTAAGAGCACTTTAACTGACGGTTTCTGAGGGACTGGGACGTTGCAGGCAACCTGCTGACTCCATCAGCTTTATACTAGCTGATAAACACATTCATTGGTATATTTTCAACAATTTCCTTCTACTTGTGTACCATTTCAGAAGTACAAAAGGAAAAAAGGCAGAACTAGAAAAGCTGGTGTTGGGTTTTCAGCACCAAATGCTTCAGCATTCAAAAACCGCTGCAATTTGATCACCTCTAAGCACTTCAGATGCTACAATTTCTAACGTATTTTCTGTTACTTTAAATGTTTTCCTAAACCCACGAAAGATAAAGGTGTAAGTGAAAGGCCATGAAGACAAAAGGTAGATACCACTGTCTACCAATTTTATGCAAAGCAAATATCGTTGATTACAACCTCCCCCTCTCATTTCACAACCCACACTAAATAACGCCATTAAGCGCCTTTTCAGTGATCGAGAATGAATAGATGTACAGAAGAAGTGAGCAAAAAGCGCACAGTTTCCTGGCGGGTGTTTAACACAGAGCACATACCGCCCGTTCTGCCAGCAGACGCTGCTGAGACCCGGCCTCGTACAGCGATGCTGCCTCAGGTGGCCCGCAGCGGGTGGGCAGCATGTGTTTTCGTGACGGACAGAAGAAGTCACAGCAGGTCAAGCACCCTGGATGCACTGATCTCCACCAGCGCCCGTGGGCAGGTGTAGGAAGTTCTCCACTGACCAAGTACCGGAGCGCTCTCCCTAAAACCTCGGGCTTATTCCTCCAGGGACAGACCACGGACACGTTCCTAATGACCGTCTCTTTAGGAAAAGGAAAGCTACAACACCTCCCCTCAGGACAACCACGCTGCTCAGGAACATATTCTGCCTCAGCCCCTCGGTCCCCACAGGGATCGGTGGCTTTGCCTTCAGCTATGGACGGTGCTCCCCCATGAACCCCAACAGCCGTGCCCCGGCGTCCGCCCCGCTCCGCTCTGTGCAGGGCAGCGGCCGGTCCCTCTCCTCTTGCCAGCCCACTGATGGGGACTGCTCGCCCCTTTGGGGACTGGCCGCTGCTGGGGACGCGCTTGGGCCAGCCAGACCCACCGCTGTCCGCAGGTTCTAACGCTCTCCCTTGGACGCTCCCAAGGCCAATGAAGACGCGTTGAAATTTCGCTGGAAGGGGTTTTAACAGCCAGTAAACAAATGGTTCCCTGCTGCGTTTCTAACAGAGACAGCAGCACCGTACAGTGAGATCCAGAACGTGTTCAGGGACGTTAAAAAAAAAAAACAACAAAAAAACTCCAAGCATGACTGCTTTAATGCAAGTGAAAGGCAAAGTACAATAGATACAGCAAGCTATGTACGTTATTTTACCAGTCTAGGGCTCTAAGTAGACAATTATATGCTTAAATGTTAAGATTCCCTAAGCTGGCTTAGCAGCCTCCATAAAATAGTTTGAAGCATCTGTTTTACAAGAAGATTGTCTGTTTAAAAGTTGAAGAATAAAAGGAATGGAAGCACAAAAACATGGTTTTACAGAAAGCAACAATTCTTCTGAAAATAAGCAAATGGTAGCATAGGAGGGGCTTGCTTGTTCCTCCAAATGCAAGCAAGTTTACCGGTATCATTATTACAATTAAATTTCTAAATTTAAGTTTTAATTCCTTAAAATTGCCTGTTACACTGAAAAAAGAAAAAAGAAAAAAAGGCTAAGTAGTGCTTCCCATGACTAAATGGATTAATTCTTTAGTACAACACAATTACTGCTCTCCACACAGTTTCAGTGAACATCTAAATAAACATCCAAAGCTTATTTTACGCAAAGAAAAGATCCATTCTAAGGAATAACCCAAATGCTAAAAAGTTGACGTTTTGTGTAAAAAAAGAAAAGCTATATGGAGAAATGGGAGAAAGAAAAGGACATTTTAGGTAGGTTTATGGGGTGACGTCTACTGACAAACGGATATCTTTGTTGAAGCCGCACTGTTCACATGCCTGTTTTATTTCTGGATGTCTTTCTCCAAGTAATTTTTTTCTGATGCAGGGAGCTTAGCCTCAGCCCATCTGACCTTTCTGAGCGATGAAAGGATCTGTCTGAGAAACATACGGTTCAGAGGAGGAGGAGGACAAGTTATTGTGCAAGTCAATGCGAAGCCAGCGTTTGCTGCAGAGGCAGGGAGCTGCCATACGTGGCCGTTCCAGGGGTCCGGCGACCCCCGTAAGCCCCCAGACAAAGGCTGCGCCGGGGAAAGAACGGCAGCTCTTTTCTCAGCACGCCGCAGACGTGAGGCCGGCTCGAGCCCAGGCCCCTGCAAGCCCCGCGCTGCACGAGGAATGGGAGGCAGCGAGGGCGCCCGCGCCGAGGGGCGGCACGCAGGGGCTCCTCTCCCATTGCTGTAAATACCAACGCTGTGTACGGCATTTTTTGGTGTAGAAGTGGTTTTGACTTTTATTTTTGCAAGGCGGGTATCCACATTTCTAGATGGTTACATGGTGTTTTGACAGATACATTACACAGTGCTTTTTTTAAGAAAGCAAAAGCTCATGAGCTGTAAACCATTCTGGGTGGAAGAACAGGAAGAGTTATCCCCAGCTTCTAAATTTCCCTAATTTCTACCACTTCACAAAAAGGCCCGCCAAGCTGAACAGACCAGGCTTGTTCTGCTTCTCTTCTGCATGTGAAGGGCAGCAACCTGCCTTTGGCGTAGGCTAAGCTCTTAAGGTCAGTACTATTTGGTTTATAATATGCTACCGTGGATTAATGTTGAAACCATGTTTTATACTTAACAAGACACACCTTGTCATCTACACAGAAATTCTTCTCTCTCATCCCCCTCAAAAATATCCTGCATTTCAGCAGACCAGTAGCGTTTCCATCATTTTTCAATGTAGACTTAAATGGGGAAAAAACAGCACTGTGTCTCAAAATCAGTGTAAAATTACAGCCTTTGAGGGTGTAATGCCTGATTAATTGTTGTGAAAATACAATGACAGAACGTGAATGCAAGTCATATTTCTACATTACCACTGTGTTTCTAACAGTTTAATAACTAGCTCGCACACAAATAAGACTTAGCCCAGCACGCAACTGTCCTCCGGTAACGGCACATTACTGAAAGGCTGTGCTTTACACTGAACTCGGCACGTTTTCTTAAAGCCCTCCTCTCTAACACATTTATCAAAATTTCTAACAACAAAGCAATGGCTGGAAGAGTTTGGAAGGTTTTTCTTTTCCCAAAGAAGATGGTTCATACTCAACATGACAGCACAGATGAAGCATCATCACGTCTCTTTTAATTACTGTCAGTGGCTGCAACTTATCACAAAGTAAACATAACCCGCATCTTGCTAAGGACAAGGAGTGCCCGGCAAGAGCGTCTGTCTGTGCTGGCCATCTCTGACCAGCTGCTCAGGACAGGGAGACAGGAAAGAAGCACACAGGTCTCTGCATCCAGCCAAAAACAAGGGAAACGGGGTACCCCAAAACGAGGTCTACTGGAAAGTGCCGCTTTTTTTGGCACAAGAAAGGGGCAGATGAGGTTCTGAATCCCAGGTAATATGAAACCCTGCAGAGGCTTATCTTTGTGGGACATTCTAAGGGTTAAAAAGCGAACTAAAAGGATGTATTTTAGAAAGCACAAAAGCATAAAGGAATGCCTAGAAGTGTTGTGTACTGAGGAAGGACGGCTTGACTTGGACTAGCGCTTTAATACTCATTAAAAAGCGTGCTGTACTACCTCATCCGGTACGGTACCCTCTGCTTTCACTGGCCTTTCTCAAATCTCTCTTCTTTCACGTTGCTTATACCTCTAGCCTGTAAGAGAGAAATTACCTGTTCCCAACCATTTAGTTTACAGCTTCATATACTGCAAGACAGTAAAGAAATTTTATTCCTCTCGTTCAAGAGAAATACTGTCTTTCCCATACGTAATGGGGTACTTTCTAAGTCACTTTTTAAAACACATCCTCAAGCACAGCAGCTTGCCGACATGAAGATACAAACACCCTCCAGATCGAATACAAATTTCCCTCAAACCAGGACCACCTTATCCTTGAAAGTAAGATGCTGAATTCATCAGGTTTGTGTTCCACACTGTTTACAGAGATTTCTTTAATTCCGTTAATACCAATAAAAGAAACAAAAGTTCTGTAGATAAGCATGTGTCGCTGGTTTTCTTATGTTAGGGCACCCTTACATTGAAGGCAAGTGGTAGGTTCTGCCAACTGTACTTAACGTGTTTGTAAAACCATAAAGATTAAACAGTATAATGTTATAAATCCTATTACAGTATATAATCTCTAAATTACATTCAAGTGGATAAAAAAAGACACAGCTTGTTAATGAACTGCACATTTTCATAACACCATTTACACTGCACAGAAGAATTCCGTTACTTTGGATAAAAAGTTTATGAAAATCCATTTCTCATCGCTATTACATGCAGCAGATTCTATCTGTCCTGGGAATCCATTCCCCTGAAAATGTCAGCCACGGAAAGGGGCGGTTTCCTCACCCGCGTCCCCTTTACCTTCTCTGGGTTTTCGCACTGCACCTTGCACGGGAGCGAGAAGTAACAGGAGGCGGCTACTCAGACGGGCGCAGAATGAAGGCCCGGAGCACCTGGAGCCCCTGCTGCCCCCTCCCCGGCAATCGGGCGAGGGTACCCAGGCTGCCAGGCCTGCGGAGGACAAGGAGGCACAGGCTGCAACGTGCGGACGCCGCCAGGCAGAGCGGCCACCAGGCAGAGCGGCCGCCGGCTGGCCCCGGCCCCGCTGCCCGCAGCCTCCCCGACGGAAAACGGACTTTCTCTTCCTGCCGGGACGTCCGGGCACGGCAAGGGTGAGAGCTGTGCAGAGCACTATTGTGTCGAAAGGAAAAAAGTATCTTTGTCTGTTGTGGTGGCTCAAAACAGAGGAAGCTGGATTTTCAGAAACAGCTTTTTTTGCAACGGATGAATGAGTTTTCCCGATCCCCTATAAATAACATGGAAACTAATGTAAATCTCTGAAGCCACAAAGCCCCACCAGTGCCTCCTGGGTGGGTTTTTAAGGCATCAGGTTGTAAAACTGCAACTTTCTGACCACCAGCAGAAGTAACATAATTTCATCTGAAGAACTGTATTTCCCAGAACCCACAAAGTTTTGCAATAGTTTCACACCAATTGAGCAAACAAACCTTAAGCACGAAAAATCAGCAATTCTGAATATAGCATACACAGGAGATAGCATGCTGCTTTACAAGCAAGGGGTTGTAAAATCCTAGTAACGTTATTTTTACTAGTAAAATTGTTAGAAAAAATGAGTAAAATTACTTTCAAACAAATGTTAAGGCTGCAATCACTTTTCTAATCGTCAAAATGTGCTAGCATCAGTAAAAATAGGAGTGTATGAGGAAAACTGCAAAAGGAAAACATCCCCTTGTCAGATCCAAACTGCAAAACAATAAAAGGGTACGAACAACAATCTATAACTATGTGTTATTACAGTATAGCCCTTCTTGCCTTGGATGCTCAGATAAGTACGTTCAACTAAAGAAATTCAAACTACATAACAGCGACTGTAATACTACTCATGTAGACTAAAAAAAAATGGTATCACAAAAACAAATCAATGGAAAAACACTTCACCAGTGACATTTTAACAAGGCCCACCATAACCGAGTTATGCAGCCATGAGTTTTGTTACGCTGTTCACCTCGCCCTCCATACTGTAATTCAGTGTATAAAATGAGGCATGCCTGTCGTCATAACTTTGAGAACAGGATCTGAAGGATCTGGCACCCTTGGGTCTGCAACAAGACGATTTGAATGTGGGAGTTAACAAATTGATCTCAAATTCCTTAACTCCACAGGTTTGAAGCTTTTAAATTTTTCTCCAAGAGGCCACGGAATTCAGCATTTCTCACCAGAAAGTGCAACTTTGCTGCAGCCAGACATCTGTCATGTTGTGTCCCCAGGCAGCTGCCTCTCGCTCTCCATCCTCCCCACGTGGGAGACCCCAGGGGCGCACAGCGAACGCCCCTTGCAGCGACACACAGAGCTGGGCACGGGGACGTAGGAGACCGGAGCTGCAAACCCCAGCCTCGTCTTCCAGCAAGCAGAAGGCGGCATTCCCAGGCTGGAAACCCGGGTGCCTAGGCTCCGGGAACGGGAAGATAAGCGGTGTGGCGAGTGGCAAACACCCGATCCTGCCTGCCCGCAGGACCAGCTCGGAGCAGAGGGCACGGGTACCGCGGCGGGGGCCCAGAGCAGGCTGCCTGCAAGGCTTTTCAAAGCCATGGAGCTGTGTCTGGCCAGACTTTCAGCTCCTGTTTCTGCCTGGTACCATGTCTCGCAATCTGTCTGCGGAAGGAGAGGCAGTTTACGGTCCCTGGGAACTCCGTGCCACGTGGGCTTTTAAGGCATCGTTTTCATCTGCCTGCCTGTTCAGGGGCTCAGTGCAAAACCATCCTCTTGGCAGGCTCAATCTGATCCTCTGTCTGAAATCAAAGGAAGGATAAGAAGGGGATGAAAAAGCTCGGGGAAGGAAATGGAGGTGAGGGAAAGGGGTGCCAGGAGGAACGCGAGTCTGGGATTTCCTAAGAGGTTCAGGCCAGAGGCAAACCGGGTACGAGGCACAGCCATACGGACGCCTCCCTTACCTCGCCCTGGGCATCCATCAGAATGAAAATACTAGTATTTCATGGTCCGACTGCCAATCTAATGGCTACAGAAGTTGGTGGCATGACTGACAGATAAGGGGATCAACATTTGACTCTAATTGTTTATTTGGTGCCACTTACTTCAGCTTTTTAACCTCCAAGTCCTATTTTATGGCTCTCTGACTGGTCAAATAAGTGCACATCCCACATACCTCTTGCTTATCAGCTACCCTAACAATATTCAGGGGTAGGACCATAAAAATATTTTTGCTGGTCTGATTTGCCTTTCGTCTCTTTTATAATTAACTCTTACTGGCAGTTTTATGTAGCATGTAGCTAGATTCCAGTTCCTCGAAGAAATTAAAAGCAAGGACTTCTACAGAGCATTATCTCTTCTCTGAGCCACGAACAGGCTGAAGCTTTCATTAAAAGGGATGGTAAAATGATACTCTTCCAGTCACCATTAGAGAGGGACAGCGTTTCTCAGTACCCACAGACAACTCGAGCTGATCTTGCAGAAGCGTCACTGTGCCTTCCATCACCGGCACGTGGTTCAAAGCGCTGGGTGAAAGAGTGTCTCAGGTAAACCCGTCTCATCTGCTAGATTATAAAAACACAGCCTGTCCAGTAAATCCAGAGGAAACTCTCTGCTGATCAGGTTTCTGAAGCTCCTTCACACTTGACATCGTACCCACAAGTCCGCCGAGTGGGGCAGGCACTCGCTGGGGAGACCTTCCCCCAGGGAGGAGAACTTCGTCCTCCGCCAACTCCCGGGCTGGAAGCCCGTCGCCTTCACGGACAGACCGACCGAGGCAGAGATGGTCGGCTGCTGGGGGAAGCTGCAATCACAGAACGGACAGCAGAAGAACGACCTGCTCCTGCCCCGCCAGAGTCGCGACATGGGTCTGGAGGGCTTTGACATGAGCAGCAGACCCGGGGATGTCAAGGTACTCCCAGCTCTGCTGCGAAGAGCTGGCACCTGGGCAGTTCATCCCATAGTTTGTGTAGTCTGAACACAACTGTGGTAATGCAGCGGGATCGTGTGACAGCACGTGTTTTTAACCCCGGTTGCCAAAGAAGGACCGTGGGGCAGCAGAGAGACCTGAAGGAAAGCGGCATAGCCACTGTCTTTTTCCCCTTCTGCACCTGGGCTCTGCTTGCTTCCCAAAAATGTAAACTTCCACGGAAGCATGAGAATGAGCTCAAGGTCCTTTGGATTTCTCCCGACTTCTTTGTGGCGTTAATGGGAAGACATGGTACCGCAGCTGGCGGACGTCGGCAGGGCGGTGTGTCCACCGGCAGCCGTCACCACCAGCCAGCTGAGCCCTTCCAGGCGACGCGCAGGCACCGCAAACCCGGCCTGCCACGAGGCGCTGCGGCTTAATCCCCCTGCCATGCACCTCAGCAACCGCAACACCGTCGGATGGCGAGGGTGTCCCACAGGTTTCAAGCAGAAGAATAAGCACGCGAGGAACAAGATCCCCCCCAAAAGACAGTTTCACTGTTTTTTTCCTAGCATTGGCTGAAAAAGGAAGTAAATACATTTCAAAAAATGATAATTGAATCACAAATACTAAATTGAAGTACTAGTTATGGATTCTATGAGGCTGCTTTAAGTTTTAACACCACGGCATAAAATTAAAACATTATTATAAAAATTTAGTAAAACAGCAAATTTTGTAATTTTTTTTCTTCAGTGTTAAGTATACAAAGTACAACATAGATGTACTTGTTTAACTTTGACTTTATGACTTATGCAAAGCGTCACCTATTATTCCAGTGCAAGTCTCCTTAAATAAACTTTTCTAATACATTGTGAAAATGGAGGTTGTGGATTAGCGAGCAGCGAAAGATGAGGTCATCTAGGCCTATTGAAAGAGCGTTTTGAGACCTCGCGGACCAACAATAGCGGAACTTCAGCAAATCCTCTGAAGTACACCCCCTTGTTTTCCACACAGCCTGGATTAGTCTTGAGCTTCTAGATCTAAAAATACAATAACTCTTTCACTCATATATAATAAAGAGAAATAGACTATACTAAAAAAAAAACCTAATAGGTTTATTTACATGCCCAGCACATAGAACTCTTCTGTATTTACAATACAGAGGGCAAAACAATACAAAACAAATGGCAATTCAAAAAAAAATGTTTTTTTTTTCCAAGCTGTTTGGACGTGGTTTGCCATTTTCACAGTGGTACAAAATAAGAGGCATTCACGTCTCAAACTGACAAATGCACAGGCCTCTAGTAGTATCAAGGCTGTATTTTAACACACCTAGTTTTTAGGAGAACATAATAGTGTAAGAATAAACAAATGCACCTGTGCAGTTAGGCCCACCAAAAATTCCTGAAAACAAGCAGAAGAAAAAGTTGAAAAGAACCAAGAAGAAAAAACCAAGGGCTGCTCTCCTAATTTATGGTTACTTTTGCCAGAAAGTGAGGTGTGGCTGGGGGCAGGTCCCGCAGCTGGGAAGGAAGAATTTTGCTACCGGTCTCACTGACAGGAAGCACAAGCTTATAACAGACTGTGCTTTTTATATAAATGCATATTGGGCATTTCAAAGCCACTGGAAAAGAATGGAACTGATGACTCGAGTTTTCCAAGGTGTTCTGGCAACAGGAAGAAAGCAAAATAACTCCACAGGTAGGCTATAAATAGCACTTGGTTTGTGCCGCTGAAGAGGAAGGAGAAGGGGCTCCACTTAGCACAACAAAAGGTGAGGGCAGGGCATTTCCACGCCACACACAGACTTTACATTAGAATTTTAGCACTCAATTCCTTTGCAGAGCTGTCATCACTTTATGCTGCGGGAACAATGTAATGGGGTCTTGAAAGGCTGGGAATACCCAGGCTTGCTAAGAATAAGTGAGAAAAACTGCATTACTGCTTTCTATGCCAGCTGCCCTTAGCCTTGAACAAAAAAGAGGAGGGAATATGGAGAAAAGAATAGATCACCACTGTATTTATTTTCTCCAGCAGCAAACAGTCCACTATGGGCTTTATAGCAATCTTACCGCAGTTTTAAATCCCACCATGGCAAAGTGGCTGGAAACCAGGAGCCGCAAGCACCATCCTGTGGAGGCCATGGAGATGTAACAGAGGACTGGTTCCCTGTGTGCACACCGTTTGGTTTCAAGGACAAGACAAAAATTTTACAGTATTTTCCTCAGCTACCTTAATATGAAATGAATTTAAGTACATCTTGATCTCTCATAGAAATAGTTATTTTTTCACAGTTTTAGGACAGGAGCAAGATTAAATTACTGTGGATCTTTCCATAATATCTGATTTCTGCATTAAAAAAACCCAAACCTGAAGAAACTGCCTTTTTACCAGCAGAAACAAAACAACGCAACACTCATAAAGCACACGCGCTTCGCACGCTACTTTCAAATCTCTGTTACAGGTTGGGAAATGGGGAGATAACTGAAGCCATTTGCCCAGGCTCACAGAGAAGTCAGTCTCACAAACCAGCGCAAACTCAGTTCTCCTGATTCTCCGTATCGCACCCAGGTACCATCTTGGCGGTGGGATTTGCGTGCAGCTCTGCTTTACCGAGACAGAACAGGCACCGGTTACAGAACAACTGCCCCGAGCCCAAAGGCGGCCGCACGGGCAGCGCTGCCGCGACCCTCGTTTTCAGTCCTGCTGATCTATCACATTCATGGGGAACCACGTTTGCTCCCATCCTTCGGAGCCGCAGCCTTCAACTTCCAGCATCTCTCCTGGCGAGACCGAGCGCGCGCAGAGCTCTGCACGCACGCAGAGGTCTCCGGGCAGCCCCGCTGAGCGGTGGCAGCCCCCGGCTGCCCCACGAGCAGGGGCCTCGCCGAAGAGCGGGCGCAGAGGACCGGGCAGGGCCGCGGCCGGTGGCTGGGACCGGCTGACGGCTGCTGGGACCGTCTGGGGCAGTGCTCCCGTGCGGCGGGAAGGACGAGCTCGGCAGCCCCGGCTGCCCCGCACGTCCCCAGCAGTCAGGGACGTCGCAGGCGCAGGCACGCCCAGCAGCCAGCAAGCGCTCTCGCAGACCCAACCTCTCACGTTAAACACTGCTGGAAATTGCTGCCTTTCTGGCTGCCGGGAGCTTCCCTGTTTTTGCTCTGCAGCTTAAACAAGCCGTCACTTCACAAAAAACGGCTGCAGGATCGCCCTGCTATTTGTCAGACACCCACTCCCGCTACGTCCCGCCGCGCGCACGCCAACCTCAAGCCTCCCTTTGGCGCAATTAAAATAAATGCTGGAAGTGAAAAATCTCGGAAATCTGTTCTCTTCTGCAAGGCACTTATCACTTAGAAGTAAATTTCTCTTGCGTGTGCCAAGAAGGAAAACCTTTTTCTATGTTGCTGGCAAAACTGTCAATCATCTTGATGAGCAGCAAATAAATGAATGCCCAATGATGGGATTCTATATTATCCTTAAAAAAGAAATCCATCAAATAAACATCAACAGGTAAATGTTTATACCCGACAGCCATCAATTTCAGCTATCCATGCAAAGAGACAGGTGAGCTGGACTGGTAAACCTCGAAATTAGAGAGGTATTAATCATCTGCTCCCAGCCAATATAAACAGATGTTATTTTTAAACAGGCAAAATCATCTCTTCTGCTGAAATTTATTTGCAACAGATAATGTTCTGTTACATTTTTAATCAAGCAGATGAAGTTACATTTAAACTGAAAATCTGCTGCACTCAACTAATCAGGCAAGTAGAATTCTGAGATGATTGAACGGCAGTAGAGAGCACACTATTACAGCAGGTAAATTGTGAAATTTACCTGTCACACCGCACAGCTTATTGTTCAGCCACTGCGCCTGCAAGTTAGGAGCAAAGAAATAAGACAAAAAAAGGAAAGGCATGTTAAACATATTTATGAATCCATCATATTTTAGGAAAACACCATTAACAGTGACAGGGAAAAAAAATAAGCTCCACCTTTTTCCTACAAAAAAGCCAATAAAGATTTACATAAGTTACTCCAATCTGCTTCATGCTCGTCTAAGTTGCATGTGTGGATATGCAGAGATCAAGGCACAACATGAAAAACCTCTCATATTTCTCCCACAATAAAATAAAAAGCAAGACCAAAAAAAATCTAAAATATCTTACACTTAGAAACAGTGTGATTTTTCTGTTAATCCATTTCCTGGCTCTCCTACAGACACATCGGCAAGCTCTGCCCCACCACCTAACTTCTCCGTGCCTTAGCTTACCACTTTTAAAAACTGGTATTAACGGCCTGACGCAGAGGTTCACAGATGATACACTTACTTGCGTAAATGCTGCTGTGATAGAAGCAGCACTCATCTAAGCAGATGAAATACGGAGTTCAGCTACCTACAGTCTACAGAAGCACCCTAAAATACTTTGTTACCAGAAAGTGCCAGAAATGAGTATCTTTCACCTTAATTTTAAAAAGAGATCCATATAGTCTTATGCATGACATTTATAAATTATGCATAGCTACGATTTTTTTTTTTTATGATGAACGGAAACTGACAGCAGGCATCTTGAAGACTGTCAATTATTATCGTTTTAAAGCATCCACACCTTTTAGCTGGCTGCAGATGCAGACGTACTGACACTGAAGAGCAGCACGCAGAGCAAACACGGCATGCGTTGCAAACTCTGCGCCATCCTGTGCAAGCTGCAGGTGATGCTTTGCCTTGTGCCCAGGCACTCAAACCCTGCATGCTGCACGGTACCCTTCTGCAGATCAGCACTGCTCATAAAAAACAAAACAAACCCAGTAGTAAATCCAATAATCATGTTAATTTGTCCTTGTGGGTATCTGTAATTGTTGTGGGGTACCAGAGCATGCATACACTGCATAAACTTGTCACTGCACTGCTCTGCAGCACAGTTCCACGTCCTCAGCCACACGATGCCAGTACTCCTTCGGACTGCAGCTAAAACTTGCCACTCTCTTAAATAACATGTTATTTTTTAAACCTGAAAATGACAGAGACCCTAATGTGCCAGGGTAAACACAGGCTATATGTGAAAGACTGTAGGAAAGCCGGGTTTAAAAGCAGAATACTTGTGAAGTTGTTTCACTTCTGTTACTATGCACAAAATAGTAATTAAGACTCATTTCTCCCTTTTTTCCTCTAGGAATTTAATAAAATGTGTTGTTTTCATACGTTATTTTATTTGTTAAACAACTGTTCCTACAACAAAAAGTTTAATGGTTAGTTTAGCGTGGTGTATTTTGGCAAGGATTACACCCTGCAGTTTAGAGTCTAGATTAGGAAAGCAAATGTTGTTTTTAAAAAAATCGATACAGTCATTTTGCATTGGCATATTTTGAACACTGCAATTGTTTAGACACTGCAGCAGCTTTGAAACTAAAACCTTACATTAAGACCTTTAAGTTCAAGTTAAAATACATACTCATAAATTCTGAAAGTCCTGTGGTTAAAACATGGTTCACCATGGCCCAGTAACACACGGTACCATCGCTGCGCTTACCTGCACCATCTCCACAGGAGAGCTCACTGCCCTACGTCGGGCAGGACTCGACAGTTCACCCTGATTAGGTCCAGCCACAACGACCTGGTGGGACGTGGCTGGAGTTTCTGACAAAGAGGGCTCAGTGCCTGTCTCCTGCACTAGCACCACGCTTCTGCACGGGTGTGCTAGATCAGAACGGCAGCGCATGGTGGGGAGCGGCAGAAGGAAGGTGCTGCCTTCACCGGTGCCACCAGCCGCATCTACAAGGTAAATGTGCATGCATGTGTTGGATAGGAGTTTATACCCTCTT
Source organism: Ciconia boyciana (assembly GCF_034638445.1). Lineage (NCBI taxonomy): Eukaryota > Metazoa > Chordata > Aves > Ciconiiformes > Ciconiidae > Ciconia > Ciconia boyciana. The sequence continues at coordinate 102,400,502 of NC_132937.1, read as the reverse complement.
TCCCCAGCTACCAATACCGTCCAGGAGGCACAGCTTCACTCCAAAGCCACAGGATCCCCGACTTATTTTTCTACCTGCTTCCTGGTGAACTGGCTTACTGATGTTAGAGGAGAATGTCTTGCAAAGGCTGCAGAGGATGTTGATAATCTCTTGTGCAACCTTCTTCACAGCAGCTAGAAATCAGAGACTCACCTCACATGATGTTCAGGCAGTAATCTAATACAGTCAAAGGAGCAGAGTATTTAGATTTCCCTCAACTGTTGCTGAAAAGTTGATAAAAACATGATTATTTCTTAAGTGAGGAAAGTAATTCTTCACCGACTAGGTGAAAAAGTTCAGTCCAAATTTTGAAAAGAACTCTGCTTATGTGTCTTAAGGAAAGAAGACAATATACATCCACCTGAGATAGAAATAGTTTGGAAAAAAAAGAGAAACCTTACAATACAGTTTCTGATTTCACTAATATCACTCTGTATCAAATGTACCAAGCAGTGAAAAGAAAACATATATTATCTAGAGCTTACTACCTCCTGGATTTTATTATTACGATTCAGCAAATGTGTAAAAGGAAGCATACCAACTTAATGCTGACTGAGCAGCTACCTCGGACCGTGGTCCTGCGCTGTGTGGAACAGTTTTTGATAGCTACTGCCAAACAAAACCAGAGTGCATTGCTTTTATCTGGGGTGGGAGGGGGGTTGTTTGTTTTTAAAAATAATATAATAAACTGCAAAAAAGCTTTAAATGAATGTTACATTAGAATTTAAAACAGGACGTCAAGAATCAAGATCTCCCAAAGCCTGAGCCTGCCATGTGGCCCTCGCATTGCCTCGTGTGGAACACCAGGAAACGCCGTTTCCCGTTCCGTGGCTGCCCACGGCAGCGTCAGGACCCCGGCAGGACGGCGGGGGCTGTGACAAATGGAGCAAATACTCTCTTTCTTAAAAATTACTGCCCCATGACCCTGCCGCTCTTTCACGCGTATACTGTCACCATGAACCAAAACGTTTCTCGTTGCAGTGACACGCACTCCTCTAACAACCCGAAGGGAGGCTATGGGAGTACCAGCCAGTGCGTGCCCACGCGCAAGGCTGAAATGCCCTGGCCACCACCTGGCGAACATTTAAGCCGTGCTTAGCTTTAAACGAGAATAATCCTACATCTAGAGGACATAAGCATGCATTTGAAGTGAAGCACATGTTTGAGTGTTTTGCTGAACCAAAGCCTTTGTGTGTATTTCCGTCTCATTCACTGCACACTGTTCAAATTATTAATTAAATGCCTGGGCAATTTTAACATTGGGGTTTTTTGTTCTAAGTACTTCAATTTTTTCCTTTACTGCTAGTTATTTCTGTGATTTTTCCCAGCATTTAAAAAACATTCTATCACGTTAAAACTGTATACAACTATAGAAAGCTATACACTGAGATGGATCATGCAAAAAAAATCCCTTTTCCTAATTGCCCTTTGATACGTCCGGTCTTTAAACCAGGTTTCATGCTGAGTTATTATGTAATAAATAAACCCAGACCAAAACAAAGTAGTGTTCAAACTTTAAACATACACAGTAGAGACCAAATCTTTGGACAGCACTGTATTACTGTATTGCAAATTGACATAGAAGTCTGCAATTGTCCAAATTTGGAACTTCATCCAACAAACATTTAAATTTCATCAGCCTTATTCAGGAAACCAAAATTCCTCCACGGTTTGAAACCAGAGTTTTGTATTCACTAAGTGTCCCTGCAGACCTAGCCGCAGCCAACAAGTAGTACCAGGCACCGAGAGCTTTGCAGAGTTCAGCTCTGCTGAGTTCAGACTCATTCCTAGCCCCTGACTTTGAATTCCAGCATATGCATTAACCTGCGTAGTATCACACGTCTCAGCCATTAAAAGTCTTACAGCACCAGGTTAGTTTCCTTCACACCAAGATAGGTTTTAGAACTGAGACTTAGAAAATATCCAAGTTTGAGACAAGATATACTATGCAGTAACTTTCATTTTGAAGTTTTTTAGGAGTAACTTGCAACAAAATATTGTGATAAATTATTTAAAAATAATGTAACGTATTATTAAAAGTGAGCATTTAGTGTTAAAACTGCATTGCTTAACTTCCAAATATTTGAGCCTTCAACTTACTATCTATATTAAAGACTATTTTTGCGCATCATCTCCCTTTTAAAGGAAATGGAAGTTAACCTGAATTATTGACAAAGCCTTTAAAATATCATAAAGTTAAAAATTCAGATGATATAAGCCCACAAATTCGAGAAAACTAAAAATCCCTTTCAAATGAGAAGCAATTAATTGCTAATCTTTCATACATCTGCAAATATTGCAATATTGCACTAAATAAATTTTGCATATATTCTAATTTCTTTGGTATTTAATGTGTCTTACGATTGGTTTCTTCCAATCAGGAAATACATTTTGAAAATAACAGTACGGCATTATAGCGACACATCAATGATGAAATAGAACAAAACTCTGATTAACACCAAAGTTAAATGGAAGCAACTGCTAGCAAATTCTAAGATTCATTTATTTAAAAGAAGAACTCTTCTCTTCACTGTGATTCTTCCTCAAATCAGGTGTTTCACTGAAAGAGATCGCTGTGCAGGAGTTGCTCCAAGTGGTTTAATTTATATTTCCAAGCAGTAAGCAAGAAGCTCCTGCTTCTTTTTAAACTGGGGAGGAGAGGGGAAATACGCCTTTGAGATGTACAAGCTTAGAAACCCTGCCCGAACTGCACACAGCTGTAGCAGGGGCAAGATTTCCGTTACCTCAGTTGCAATTCAGAAAATCTCTGCCTGCTCAGACCTGCAAAACTGATTTGACATGTTCCTGCAGAACTGGAAAACATACCATGAGCTCATGGCTTTCACGTTTACACCTCATTTTCAGAAATGCAGCACTTCTTTTGAAAACTGTTTTGGACACAAACTAAAAACACCCCTACCTTCTTGTCCTGTGCTTCCTGCGCTTTCTGTCAGTCTGAATTACTCAAAAAAGAAGAACACAAAAAAAGAGTAAGGTAAGGCACTTGCAGAGAGGCAAGGGGCAGACTTTTTACGTTTGCTCTGGCTGCGACCTGGCATAATACCGAGAACAAGCGGCAGGCATTTCAGTAGTACAGTTGCACTTACTCCTCTATGCCAACAACTGGTGTAAATCCAGCAGACCACGCAAGACTAATGCATGCTACGCAGCTCTCTTTTTTCTTTGCCTTTTTTTTTAATTGAAGGAAAGCTGCCATGCTAAAGACAGCAAACTTACCATAATTAAAACTTTTGCCTTCTAGAATCTGTGCTTGATTATCATAATACAGCAGCAAATTATTTTCTAAGACTTTGGAGGACAGTTTTGTATAGCATATGACTACTTTGACTTCACAGTTACAGCTGAGGCTGAACAAACATCACCTCACGCAAGTGGTTCAGCAAAACCTGAACACCATCTACTGCACGGGCCTCTCCTGACCCCTCCCACCCTTCACCTCGCAGCACCGTTATTTCTACAGGTGGTTTATTTCTGTAAAGAGCAGCATAGTACTTTTACTTCTTAAATCCGACACTCTTCACTGGGTTTAGGGAGATCTCTGTGATACAGAATGAAATAATAAGAACTTTGCTCAATTCACTGATTTAATAGTCCATGCACTCATTAGACCCTGCTGTTCCCAGAAGAAACTATTATATTTTTTAACTGTGCATTTGTCACTTACCTATATTGTCACACTTCAAGCATGGTAGCCAGGATTTCAGAAATAATAGCAAATATAACAGAAAAAAGACATGCACTAAAGTTTCTCTCTTGCACTAGACTTTTCCCTTGCAGCAATAACAGAAGCCAAGAGGAGGCTTCAAAGAAACACTACAATGAAAACCTGAACCTAACTTTGCTCCTCAGATTACTACCTTTACCATTGCAAGGGCAAGTCTGTTTTCAACATTTTTAGTAATGCACTTAAGATTATAAAGTCCAACTGCGCCTTGAGTAAGCAGCCTAACTTGAGGAACACTCAGTTCACCGCGTGCTGTATGTAAGTCAACACTAAAAAAGTTACGCTTACTATTTACCCTAACAAAAATGGTGCACTTCGTAGTCTATATTCTGTAACTTTCCCCTCACTTCCATGAGCAGCAGGTAATCGTCTTCTTTTAGCCTCTAGCTACGGAACATCAGTGCCCCATTAGGGCTGCGCTCACAGGAGGAATGCGGTTTGCGGAGAGCAGCAATCCCAGCCCCGAGAGCACTCCGCTGCTGCCGGACCACCAAGGCTCCATCTTCGGTCTTCATAAACCGAAGATGGACACTGTATGAACTCACTGTAAAGGATATATGAAGCGTGAGGAATAAGTGCTGGCCTTTGAAATTTCTGTCATTGAAGTTAGTTTATCACAGAAGACCTACTTACTATTAAAAGCTTTTCAAAGTTTTAGTATTGTTTTTCTAATTAAAAAAATAACAGAACTAGTGTATTTAGCTCCATGTGTCATGTATCTTTGCCTGAATTAAGGAAGCCTTGTTATTAATAAGCAAATTAATTTTTGTAAGCGCGGGGTGAGCATCATGAGCAGCAGCCTGAGGAACAACTGAAACTCACTTCAGACTGAGACAATGAACTTTTGCCCCACAAATTACAAAGTGTACCAAACTACACACGCCAGCTCCGGCTGGCTTCCAGCGAGGATTTCCCCGCCTGCTACGGCTCGAGGCAGGGGTACAGCACTGCCGGATAAACCTCTGCTCCCGCAGCATGGGTACCTGACCCACGTCCGCTCAGGCTCCGTACTGTGACCCTCAAGGCTGGCCTATGCTTGGAAGAAAGTCTGTAATTTATTGCAACTGCAATGTACTTCCCGAGTAAGGCCGTGACAGGATCTGAAACGAAACAGCAGCGAGGAAGGGCTGCTGCTGGAAAGGGACAGGAAGGGCAGGGGCTGCGGGACCCTTCTCCCGCCCGTCCCCAAGCCCGCGGCACCTTTGCGGCATGTCTGCAACCGGGGGTGCAGCACCCACCCCCACCAGCGGCCCTCCTTTGGGGCGGGCCGGGGGGCGACCCGCGCCCCACCGACACCGCTCCGCTGCCGAGTCCCCCGGAGCGCAGGGCCGAGGCTCTGCCTGCGCTGGGTCTGCCTCCCGGGGTGGGCTAGCGCGGGGCAAGCCAAGAGCCGGCAACGAAAGCTCACAGACAGGTATACTGCTGGTTCCTCTCCCCAGATGAAGTTGTCACGCTGAAATCCTTTATGGCGGCTATCTGGCCACCAGCTTCGTGGCTGAAAAACAGGCCTTCTCACTCGCTCGCCCCAGCCGCCGTGCACAGTGCCGCTCCCCGGGCAGCAGCCTGCTGCCACTGCGAGGGCTCCAGGCACCCCGTCTCCAGGCTGTGCCCCATGTCCTCCCCGTGCACACCTCACACAGCATGCTCCTCCCTCCCTCCAGACAGACAGAGATATCGTCCAAACCCTCAGCATCTTGCATCACGATTAGTCAGACACCTCCTTTTCTGACCTTGGCACGCGGGGTCTGTTATCTCCATCTTCTATGCTGCTGCCCAGGTAACTCTCCCAGGCCATGACTCCGCACCCTTCACGTGCCCCTTTGCATCGCCAGGGCTCCCCAAGAAGCCTCTCTGCTCTTCTCCCTACGCTTCTAACAGTTCATTCCTGGCAGAGAACAGACGGGGTGGGAAGGGGTGAGACAGTCGTGCAGAGGATGAACGAAGTGGGCACAAATCATGGCAGACGGTGAGGACCGCCCGTGCCATGGCGAGGAAGGCTGGAAGGGCTGGGTGCCACTGCGAAGCACCGCAGCACCGAGGGGTATGCCACCGGGGTTTTGCTGGAGCAATGCAAAACGTACCTGTCATGACTACAGACAAATTAGAAGTTGTTCAACTTCACCTAACACTCTCAATCCGCTCCGTTCACAGTACACACCCAGTTAGCTGCACTGAAGTTAGGACTCTTCAGTATTTCTGAATTCAGACCTGCAGTATTTCTTAGCAGAAAGGTACACAGAAGGGTGCAAGTGAGAAAGGTTGAGGTACCATCTTAAATAAAGTGATTGCTTATAGAGAAGAGAGCTAGAGGATAAGGCTGTGGACTGTGGTTTCTTAAAAATTAAAAAATGGTGACATGGATTTTACTAATATCCATGGCATGCAGATATTGTGAATACACTGACTTCACCATGCTAACTGCACGGGTTAGGCTGTTCCATAAAGGAGAACAAAAAATAGCACGTATGCTACCCAAATGCCCCTGAGAATACCCCAAACTCACTCCTATTTAAATGTAAGTTTTGTTGACAGAATGTGTACTCAAAGTCCATCCTGTAAAAAAATATGAGTAAAATAACAATCAACCATTTCCCTCTGAGTTTACTATAAAATTTTCTTTCTGCGTAGTGCACGTCTTCTTTTCACAAGTCTTAAATGCCACCACAGCTTCTGCATGAGTCTCCATACTGCTTCAGTGATGCTCACCACAAATGCACTGAGAAGTTTTCCGCTGTAGGATTTTAATTACTAAGGTAATACAACCCTCAAGTTTCCTTGAATTACAATCCTGGAGCCTTAAAATCCCACCTGCCCTGCAGGGACTTCCTATGCTGCAGGGTCATCTCCACTTAATAACAAGAGGTCCCTGCCAAATGCTCTTCCTTTTTAAGAGGTGAGAGATTACTGATTTGGATTTCTGCTTTTCCAAACATAAATGAACGTGAGAAACTTGATAGGTTGGAGGCCCCTTGGGTTCAAAATCTGAGCCTGATAACTGGGCTTCTTGAGCTGCCTTATTCATTTACTTGATCAAACGACAGAATGGCCGTTGGCAGGAACCAAACGATGGAATGGCTGTTGGCAGGAAACTCTCCCATTTATAATTTTACAGAGGCATAAAATTTAGATGTCTTTGTATTTATCCCACTTGTGTTCTTAAGCACGACACATTAGCAACCCACATACGCAATGCACCCTAAACACCAAAAAACCCCAGACTAAATTTGCTAACACTGAAGATTCTCAAGATTCAACTTCCAAGTCATAGTCGCTCTTACCACCCCGAGGCTGGGGAATAGCCCGTCCGTCAGCACACGGACACTGACCGTCCGCGCAGCGGGACCGACTACACAAGCCTGCGAGCAGCCCGACCGGGAGCAGCCCGGTGTTCCTCGCCCAAGCCCAGCGGGAGGGGAGCCCCATGCAGAACAAGGTAGCGCAGATGGTGACTGCCAGAGACGGGGCTTGACACCGTTCTGAATCCTGAGCCTAAGCACGAGTTAGCTCCCACTTACCACTGCACACCTTCCCTAGGCCAGGAATTAACCCCGTCATCAGAAGTGCAGGTACACACAGCCAGCCACCAAAGCTCAGGATTGCCAGGGTTTATTCAGGTTGGGCACGAGGCTACGCAAGCACCCGAGCCAATACAGCCATTTCAGGCCATCGTAAAGCGTGGGAACCCTGGCAGCACACGCTGATTGACACAGAGGTGCTGGGATGCTTCTGCTCCGTGCCAGCTGCCGGAGGGCTCACTCACCTCTGGTGCTGAGCTCAAGCGCTTCTGTGCACTGCGCTCCGTGCCAGAGCAGCCATCCTGACCCCAGGGCTCAGGGCAGCACGGTGTAGAGAGAGGCAAGCAGCCCAGAGGCCAGCTTGGTTCCGGGACGTCTAGCAGACTTCTGCCAGAGCTCGTAAATCCTGCACGGACTGAACTACATGTCACAGGCAGCGCATCGGCACTTGGTTTCCAAAACATCTTGCAGTACGTGACCATCAGGCTTTTCTACTGGTTTGGTTACTTCATCTTTTACCTAATGCAAAATAGATGAGTGCCATCACACGCACTGATCCCGTGCTCAGATGGGTAAGAAAAGGTACCGCTTGTGAAAAACCTTCAGGCTCTCTGGATTGGTCTGGATTGCCGTGCTTGCCATTCCCAGACAACCCTCGCCTTGGAGCTGCAGCAGGATCTTCTCCTTCCCGTCTGAGGTTATTTCTTCTGCAGCCAGCCTTCAGACTGTCTGATCGCAGCCGGTCAGCACAGGCTCTCCCGAGCAGATGAAGATAAGCCTTGCTCGTGGTGCTGGTGCAACTGCCTCTGTTCTTCTACCTTTATCCTCGCCCACTTTAAGAGCTTGTTGCACGGGCGACTGGAAGAGGCAGAGCAGCAAAGCAAACCCGGCTCAGCTGACACCACGCACAGAGGACCTTAGCCCAAGCTTCTGCCTCCCACCCCAACACCACCCACAGCTCTGCTCCCGCCTCCCACCTTGTCCTCCAGAAGGAGGGTGCCAAAAAAATCTACAAATAAGGCGACCAGAATTCAGAACTATTTGAACAGTAGTAGCATTGTTGACTGGGGTTCTCCTTAGATCCTGTGTAATTAAGAAGTTACTGGCACTAACACTAAGATGATGGGCTAGACAGAAACGCTGCTCAGCAAACATCAGGAACCAAGACCAAATGCAGCGCGAGCGTCAGCATTAAGACATTTGATACCACCTCATACATTCACCCAATTCAGAAGATTCTCTTTCCTAAGCCACAGAAAATAGCCTATGCCTGCAAAGTGGCATTTAACAGTTGTTTTCCTTTATTCTTTTTTTGGTGTGATAACTAACACACTTTAAGGCCACTATACAGCTGGGTGCTTTCTAGCCCTCATCATAGTTTTCAAAATGTATGAATAATTTACAAATACGACACTGACAGTAGTCCAATTAAATAACAATTTGACTGTATCTTTCAACCTATCACATGTGCCATCAAAAATGTTATCTGCGTAATTCCAAAGACGGGTTCCTCATTATTTGAAATTATGTCAAAGGATTACTTTGGGGTCAGGGAGGTATAGGGCAAAAAGGCCAAGAAGAGTAATCAGAACTCTCAAAGATGGAAATGAAGAGCTTTTGGCAAGACGATTAGAGGCCATTTTCTGTACTTTGGATGATATTGTAACTTGCTGGTGGAACTTGGAAGAGGTGAATAAATTTTTAATCAGAAAAAGTAGAGAAAAAAAGAGCACACTAGAGAAACTGGCAGTAATGTTTTGCCTCTTTCAGGATCAAAAATAAGTATTCCACATTTGGGATGGGGCAACAAGACTGATCACATCCCGCTATGTGTGCCAGCCAGCATGCCCTGCGCCCATACTGCTGTTTCTATTTGGCCAAGCTCTAGCACACGATGAAAGAGGTACATCTTGTTATAATCAGACAGTTCAATCTAAGACTCATGTTGAGAGAAATATAATTAAAGTAGGACAGCTGTAGGAAGTATTTGTTGGAAAACAGTATTCAGGGAAAATTTACCCAATGATCTTTGGCAACCGAAGAGCGTGCTGCTTAGAGGATCCCACCCTGGCAGAGGAGCATCCCGAGAAAAGATGCTGTTTGGACAATGTTCAGTACAGCGTGCCTGTCCCTCCTGGCCCACAGAATACTTCATCAGTGAGAGGCAACTAAACTAAGCAAGCCTCTTATCAACACATTTACATTTACTGTACAAGGAAGTACGCAAGTTGGACACTAAGGGAGATCTGTGACCTAGATCATCATTTTGCACCTCTCGCCACACATGACAAAATTTACCCTGAGTTCTCTTTAAAGCAGCCCTGGCTTTTCCTGGGGAGGAGGATGATGAGGGATTGAAGCGGTAAGAATCCAACCAGCAAACTGGTTAAAATGCCACCCTTCCAAAACTCATAAAAGCAACAGTAGTCTCGCTTTAAAGGAAGTCAAAGAGAGGACTGAACACTTGGTAAGTGTGCAGTAAATTGCAAATGAGAATGGGAACCGTGGCAGGAATTCAGCCCAACAGGACGGCGCCTTTACAAACCCCCTCGTGCCCAAGGGACAAGAGCATACTTGTACAGGGCTGCCCCCGAAAGCCAGCCCTTGTTTGTTTGGTATCTAAAGCAGATTCCTATCCATCACTTAAACATGCCCCCGCCTTATAATCTCTCGTCTGGCAGTGACATTGGGCCCTAAACATTCGGATTTGGTACATCCCAACACTGTTAAATGTGACGCACAGAAACCTTCAAGAAAAAGTAAGCCGCTTACAGAGCCCAACAACAACTTTTATTATGCTTTCCTTCCCTTGGATTGTTGATTTATCTTCAAATACAAGGATAAAGCACTGTAGTATCAAAATGAAGAAAACAGTTATCCTGATACCACATGCTAACACTAAAACATCCTTCCAAAGGTAAATCTTGTTATTGCACTAAAAAGACTGAAGAATTAAATTTCTCCAATATAGAGTAGATATAATAGAAATTCAGTCATTTTTCAGCTTCCAAAATAACTTGTGCCAAAATCTAAGTGAATTATTCATTAATTTATTACTTGTTACTGAAAAAAAAAAGGAAAGCAAGAGTATTCTGTTAAAGACAGACATCACCATTACTGTGGTTTTTACAACCTGCAGTCAAACGAGGATTTTTTTGTTACCTTCCAACTTAATTATAGATTTTAAAATATCATCGTATATTTTATGGAATCCTTTGCACCCTCTCTTGCCAAAAAAAAAAAGGGGGGGGGGGGGGGGGAGTTAAACCAAAGAAGAAATACCAAATGTTACTTTTAAAGTTATGCTTTAGTAGTTGTCATGCAGTCACACTGTGATTTCTGTAAAGCTTTTACAAGATAACTATCTCGTACAGTGTCAAAACTAGTTTTGAAGGAGTAGCTTTCGATAGACAAGTGCTGAAGGTGAAAAAATCCAAAACGCGGCTATTCCAGCTATGAATCACCCCGTAACTGTAGCTGTATTCCCATGCACATCCTGTAACAACATTTCCTACGTAAACTCATCTCATCTTTCTGCCTCAGAAAGATGAGAATGAAATAAAATTGGAAATAGTATTTCTCCATTTTTGCTGGTTTAAGAAGATTATTTAAATGCAAGAAGCTTATTATTTTGCAAATTCATTTCATCTGGTTTCCTGGCGCTTTTCAGCCATTGATATTGGGGTCCAGCACAGAACGCAGCTGAACTTACTAGTGCTAATATTTTATTAGCAGTCTCTGGCATTTACAACTTACCACAACTGTGGATTTTGCAGTTTTTTGTAATTGTTATCAGCAATTGTACATTTAAATTTCAGAAATAACTCATATGCATCTCTTCACAGATCATCCATCCAAAAATGTTTATTATTTGTGTAATTAGAGAAACTATATATGCATAAATGTAAGGATCTTGCTGTAATTAAAAATACAGGGATGAGTTTTGTTAAATAAAATTTGTGTGTACAATGTTGAAATGCATACAGGTAGCATAATCATTTCTGGAAAGATACAATGAAAGTTTATTTTGAAGCTCTATGTTTATACTACCTTTTGTATATATATTACAGAAATTGCCCTATTAACTATGTATTCAGGGGGTGTGGGGATTCAGAATGTAAATGAGCAAGTACCATGTCTTTCTGGGGGGCTCTAAGATGAGCCATTCCCCCCTTTTTCCTGATGTCTCTTTCAGACCACTTCCCTCTCAGTTTTACAAGGGGAAAATAACCTTAACTTCTGAATTAAAAACATATTCTTAAATCACTGATGGTTTCATACTTATTGCCTCCAGACTACTTCACACCATTCTTCTCCCCTCTGTGATGTGCGCTGCCTAGGACACAGTGCGTTCTGCATGAATCACTGAGAGAAGAGCAATAGTAGTGACTTTAATTACTGTGAAAACACATGAAGTACCAGTGAAAACATTGTACTACATTGCTGTACTTGTTCCACTACTTATAAAGTATACTAGAAAATGGAGGACTAACTGTATGTTTATCACAAAAAACTCTATTCCACTGCTTAGAACAAAAAGCTGAAAAATCATGGTTTTTTTAATCAAGAAGCGTATGTGGAGTTAGGATGCTTGTACTATGCAGCTGAATATGGAGGTTCAGCACTGTCACCTGTATACTAATTTGATTAACCAAGTCATTAATCAACTGTTTTCAACCCTAAGCAATGCAAATATTTATGCTCAGATCACTTGTCCTAATTTTTGCTCACTGAACCACACTGACATTGGTCAATAATTAAAACTTAGAATTTTAAGTGTGGGGGCAGGTGAAGAGAGTCTGATACTGATTCTTTGATGTCATTTTGATTTTTCTTCCTTTCTCCTCCTGTCCTTTTTTCTTTTCCTTGATGAGAATTGTTTGAACAGACTCTGATTTTTCATTTGTTCCATACAGAATTGTGTCCTATGTGGCATTTCATTTTATTAATAAACTTCAAAATTACAATAATAAAGTTAAATTTTGGAAGACAAACTGGAACGAACTTGTTGACTGTCTAAATTTCCCATTCAGACTGGAAAAGCATTTTTTATTCTTCTCTTCATCCCTGAATTAGTTGACATTAACAGTAATTTTCATGTTTCCCTCATTGATGGTAAGTATGCCATTTGAAAACAAAACAACTAGACATATTAAACCAGCTCTCCATTTCCTCTAAAACAGGACAGCCACTTAGATCTCAGTTATTCCCCAGTCTGATTTACCCTGGAAACTCCTGATGAGCCCACTGTAGTCAGTCCCATCACCAGGGGAAGGCAGGAAGCACATTCAAATCAGGGTGACTGTAACATTTAATGCTACCATAGCTAACACCAGAAGTCAGCCATCCTTTCCTGCTTCTCCTTTTAATTTCAAGTGGCACACCCAAAGCTAAAACCGACGTAATTACCTAAGAGGAATTACAAATCATGGCTTACTTATGTTGGTTAACCTTAAAAACACAAACCCCCACAATTCTATTGCAGCAAATTTCCCACTGTTCACAGTGGGAAATCACAGAGGTTTTGGTACCTGCGCTGTGTTTGCAGTGCTGTGTTTGTAGTGCTGTGTGCAGTGAAGTTCTGCACGGGAATACCTACAGCTTCCACAGTAAGGACATTTAGGTTTTGGCTGTGATTGCAGGGCATCTGAGCAGCTGTGCTGTCTGGCAAGGGTACTGCCAGCAGTATAACCCACCTGCGCTGGGAAGCTGTCGTGCTTCCTTCGCATATTTACGTTCTCAGAGAAACTACAGAAGAAGAGAGCTACATCGGAATTAAAAGTTGTTCTTGCAGCTGTATCGTTTGTGAACTACTGACAAGGATTTTTTGGTGTATTTTTCGTTTATGTCTATTTTATGAGCAGATGTCCTCCCTGCAAGATACAAACTGGAACGGCTACATAAGAACATCGCCTGAGAAATGGTCTCAGTCTTACCGATGAAAAAAAAATCAGATGTTTGCCAAATTAAAAAGAAAGAAAAGTTTAAATGAAGTTATGTTTAATACCCAGTAAATTTTCACCTTCTCTTACAACACTATAAATAAAGAAAGACTACAAAAAATTTCTTTTGGGAAGAATTCAGTTCCCAAAGAGCCTGCTTGCTCCTGCAAAGTCCTACAGATTTTTAGTTTCACAAAGCAACTCAAGATTAGTCAAGCTTTGAAATAAAAAAATAAAAACAAAAAGGGGAAGAGTGACTTTGAAGGTGCATTCTCTGTGATGATGAATGTGGGATACTAAACAAACAAACCAGCTAGGCTTTAAGTTAACTAAATACATTAGACATAAGTAACTTGCAGGCTTAAAAACAGTTACCCATGTAAATACCACCATCCTATTAATAAAGGAAGTCACTCTAATTCCAAAGGCAGTCCTGTCTTTCTGTCCGTATGAACACAGTCTCAGGTCCAAGTAACTGCTGCCGGATGCTAACCATTTTCCACCCTGTGACAAAGCGTTAGGTGCTCAGCAGATAGCTGCCAGGCTTTCTCAGTCTGCAGTTATGTCCCTTTTCAGTGCTACGACAACACGGGCCGACAAGCAGTTACAGCTCTTTTTTTCCATTTTGATGCAACTGTGTTTCGCTGCCTCAGCACATAGCTGGAACATTTTCATGTGTTCCTTCTAATTATTTGAGCCTGCTGGAGAATGATTTTCAAATGTGTATGTCCACCCAAGGGAAAGTATTTTTCAGCTTTTGCCCTTTAGAGAGTGCACACATGTGTGCCATAAAAAAATTACATCACTGACATACGTCATGAAAGTGTCATTTGTATGTAAAAACTTCACATTTTGAACACGGAGGCTAAGATATGCAACTAACATGCAAACTTCTCATTTAAGACCTCAGGGAAAGAGAGGTTAAATAATGCTTGCCAAAAAGGATTTCTGCAATTTCAGTGTTTTCTGAAGTTAGCACCTTTATGACCATTTTCAGCAAAAGGTAATTTTTAAAGTAAGTAACAAGTATTTGGGTTCAGAACGGCCTGTTAGCCGCCTTCCTTCCACCCCAGAAACTGTAAAGGCAGAACTGGAGACAAAAGCGGGCCGGGTCCTAGAAGCGTCTCCCTCGACTCCTCCACGAACGCAGTCAAACAGCGAAAAAACATTGCAAGGAGAGAAAAAAACCATGATGAACTTCTCCGATGGGAAACTAATCGGTGCTAAGTACACAGCGGCTTACATTTAATCCCGTTAATGCTCAGGCACAGAGGGAAGGAGAAGAGCCACCGCCCAGGCCGACGGGACAGCGGCACTGCCCCTGGCCTTGACCCCGGCCCTGCCGGGGACCCACCGGCTCCGGCCCTCGGCGGGGGCCCCTTCTCCCCCGGCCGCGCCGCGGGCAGCCATCCGTCAAGGAACGACGCTCCGCCGCGGCGGCGGCGGCGGCCGCCGGGGCCCGGCAGCGCGGCGCTCGGGGCCGGGAGGGCGCGGGGGGCCCAGCCGCCGAGCAGCCCCGGCCCCACCCGGCAGCGACGGGCGAACGCGAGGGGAAGGGCTGGAGGGCAAGCCGGCGGCGCTGGCCCCTGCGCGGGCCGGGGCCGGGGCCGGGGCCGGGACCGGGACGGGGGCAGGGGCCGGGGCCGGGGCCGGGGCAGGGGCAGGGGCCGGGGCCGGGGCAGGCACTGCACGGCTCTCCCTTCAGAGCCGCCGCCGCGCCGGGAGCGGCCGGCGCGGCAGAGCGGGACCCGGCGGAGCAGAGCGGGTCCCGGCGGAGCAGGCAGCCAGCCCGTCCCCGCGCCACGCTCCGCGACGCCCTGCACCCTGCCTGAAAAGATCACAGCGAAACACAACGAACGTGACTCCGAGCCGTAATTAAATCACGCTGTTTTCAGAGAAACGACAAGGAAACAGCGTCGCTCCACCTGCGCTAGGCTGCTGCTTGAAAAGGAAAGAAAACGCAAAACGCACAAGTGAGTGCCTGATGCCTGGTGTTTAGGCTTCCTTTTTGACAAAAGGGTATAGCACTAGATCATTTTTAATATTTGGTTTTCTCTTCAGAAATCTACGTTTCCAAAAGATTTTTTTAAAAAATGGGTACACTGAAAAGTAAGTATGATAAAAATGTGGAAACAAACTAAATCACTACTACATTAAAAGCAAAGGTCAGCAGGGTCGTATTTCGCATGAACACAGGGAGTGGACGGCCTTCACCACCAACTCGCGAAAACCCCAGAGAGCAGCTCGTGGGGAGGCGTACAACCTAAGTCACACACGCGCTACAAATGCCAACTGCATTGCCCCTCTGCTCTGATTGCTGACACCGATTTCTTAAAGGGATCATCTGCTTTCCTACCTTAAATTTTATGCCAAAACAAAATTATAATAATTAAAAACCTGATGAGAAAATCCCTCTAATACACGCCCAATCAGCTTTAGTTATAGAAATATCAGAAGTACAGTTACATGATACAGAAACCGCGTATGTCCTGAAGAGCAGCTTCAGGGAATTGTTTTGTCTTGGGCTATCACGCGCTGAAACCTATCACACATACTTCAGCCATCTCAACAACGAATAAAGACTGGAAATGCTGCTGCCCCCCTCGGAGGCATATTTTGGAACGTTAGAGAAATCTCTGTTCAACGTTGGCAACTTTTTTCACTTCAGTTTTCTTTGTAAAGCTGCATACCAGACGTCCCGCATGAACACAATGCAAGTGGAAAAGCTGAAGCTCCACATACACATCTGTGAACATACGTACAAATACATACGTGTGCATATGCTTACAAGTGTGTGCATGTACGTTCTTACACGCACTGACAGGAGTCCCGAACCCATAGCGCGAAGGGAGCGAGCCGCCAGGTTCGGAGCCGCGGCCGGAGCCCCCGCGCCTTCGGGGGGAGGGGGAAATCCCCAGAGCTCTGCAGCTAAAGTTTTACACGTACAAGACACAGTTACCGACTTAGTGGCTTACCTTCAGGCAGTGTCTAGACTGGGAAGTAGGTACAACGTTAACGCAATTACTGTCACCACAGAGGCTGTGTGACAGGGTGTTTCGCTGCCTCTGCTTTACAAGGGCAGAGAAAACTCTGGTGTTTCACCATGCACAGGGAGTTTCAAAAAGAGACCGAAAAAAGCATCTGGCAGCCTCCCCCCCCCCCCCCGCCCCTCTCACTCTCTGGTTATTGGGATTTTAAAGGAGTTGATGGAGGAAGATTTATCGAGTACTGAGGATGCCTGGCCAGGACCTTGCTGCCTTGCTGTTTCTGGTGCTTCAGGACTCTGAGGAAGGACGAGCGTGCCACAACAGCCCGCGCAACGTGATGCAACAGCAACAAAGCGCAGATAAATCTACCCACTTTGAGCAAAGAATTGCTTTGTGACTGTCGCCAAAATCTGCTATATCCAATAGGCCTCCTCAGTGTCTGTGAGTATATTCCCCTCACCTACACTTCAAAAGCGGTGAAAAGGAAGAAAAATGACCACCGTGTATCAAACCTGACACTGTACAAAGACAGCAGAGGAACTCACAGAATTAGCACCAAACTAGTGACAAAATACATCTTGGCAGCCAGTTCTGTGTGTATCATTTTCTACAGTGTGTGGGCTGCTCTGCAACGTAAGCCATACATCACATCCACCACAAGAAGTCCAGATGAATAGACAGAGCTTTTATTTTCTTATTTTCTCACTTCTAACGATGTCATTATCTCCCAAGACACATTCAAGATACTTGGCACTGTTGCATACAATGTAAAATCAGAGACATTCACAAGTGTATTAGAGGAAAAACAGCAGACGTAACCACCATCATAGAAAGTGATTAAAGGTTGAACCTGGCAGATGGGAAACCTTCCTGGAGCCAACAATTGTCACATAAAAAGAAACAGCTTAAAGCTAAATTCCACAACTGCAAAAACTGCCATGTTAATGGGAAATGCCGCTGTTAACCAGAAACCCTCAGCAGAGGCGTTGGGCGATGGGCTGCTCATACAACCTCCTGCGAGGTCCTTGGCGTCACCCTCACCTCTCCCACCTCCAAGGGCGATGGGTTCCTGCCGGCTGAGCGGCTCGGCGGAGGGGAGCGGCGTGCCAGCGCCGAGAGCTTCCTGGGAGAGCCAGGGCATTGTGAGCATCGGGCAACTGGACAGGTTCTGGTGACAAAAACCTCCCTAATCCAGTTTCTCTGGAGATTTGAGGAGTTACTTCGATTTACACGTGGCGATTAGAAACTGTCCCCCCACTGGTGGGGGGGAACAATACAGCTAGTTAACACGGTGGAAGCGAGTGCAGGACTGCGCTCAGCCTAGAACACGCTGGATGGGGGCTCGGGGCTGGCGAACAGAGCAAGGTTTGCATCAACATGCACCCACTTCTTGCCTGCAGATGCCACCATTCTCACCTGGTAAAAGGTGCTGGAGGAGGATTGTTGCGTGTGAAATACAGTCACAAAAGGCATACAATACTTAGCAGTAAGAATACTGGAAATACAAATTATATACCTTAACAGAGGATAACGACAACCATTATAATCATCCCAGGAGTCGTTAGCTTGCGTTATAGGTATTGCGTATATATACCTGCATATGCACAGATACTATAATAGTCTAAGGATATGCTTCCGTCTCTCCTCCAGATTAGAAAAGAGCCACTGAATACCAGCTATCACAGGATTAACGGTCACTGGGATGGTACCACAGCGTCAGTTTTCCGTGCTCTTCAGTAAGAAGCCGGCAGACTCTCTAACATGCTGCATGGGTGCCTATTTCGACAACGCAGCAGTTCAACTCACTTGCGGTTCAAACCTTCGCAGCGAATCCCGTCCGTACCAGAAAGAAACGGAGTGAGTTCTCTGCAGCAAAAAGGCCCCAATTTCTCTGGAAGCACACCAGTTACAGCCTAAGGGCTCACAAAAGTATGTGCCATCCTTCTACACTCCTCTGAATGTCAGTTTTGCCCACAGGTTCGAAGCACAAAACCACTTCCACTAGATGCTACTGTAAACAGGAAGACACATGATAAAGCACTAACAAGCCATTTTATTTCTCCTATTAGTCCTTCTCTAGACTTTTATTCTGTTTTAGAATTCATTAATATAAACTCTTTTTCCTGTGCTTATTCCACGCACATATCTGCATGATTTATGTCCCTTTGTAGCCCAACTCAAACTTTACTTTTTCCCTTTTTAAACCCTTAAGTCCTTTGTCTTCAGTATATTCTCTATTGCATTTTTTAATTACTTAAAAATCTTGAACTTCTCCTTCAGAAGGATTAAATCAGTGTTCAAAAATTCAATTGCAATATGAGAGTTTTCCCCCACCTGTAAGAAACCCAAAGAAACAAGGACAAGGAAGAAAGATCAAACTGATGACAGAAGTGGAAAAAAATTTCCCCTTATAACAATCAACAGAACAGCAAAAAAAGAGAAAAAAAGTGAAAAAGTCACCCAGAATATATGACCATGTAAGCATGGGCACTCTTGCAGAAAACCTAGTCAGCAATCCAAAGCCATGGGAAATTTAAATTAGAGCTAAGGTCCACAATAGCAGAGAAATCTGTACAGATAAAAGCGCCTGCTCAGGTTGCAGGTATACTTAGTCTAGATCTCTTCAGATTTGCAAAGGAACTTTATTAGTTTTATTAATTTTTTTCTTAAATAATCAAGAGATTCGAGTGTATCCACATTACACGGTGAAGAAGATTAAGTTTTTTCCTTTAATCAAAATATCCATATGCATGTGCTGTATCTTCCAAATGGTGGGTGGATTCCCACTGCTTATTACTGCTCCGGGGTGCATTCTGCTGTAGTAACTCATGCACAAAAACACTCCTACTACATTTAAGTAACGTTAAGGTTCTAGCAAACACAAGCAAGAAGAAACCCCCCGAATCACAGGAAAAGCCCGAGCGTTCAGCAGGGCACGGTGCTGAGGAAAGCAAGCTGATAAAGGGTTTCAGCAACGCATACACAAACACAAAAATCAAACTCAGTGACATCAACCTCCCCTTCACACGCAGCCGGCGTGACCTGGCACCACTCCGTCCATTTGTCCTTCTGAGGGGGAAGAAGCGTGCAGCCCCCAGCCCTGCGCGCCTGGCCCTGCTCAGGAGGAGGGACAGGACTGGGAGCCACGGGCAGGGCGGCCGCGGGCCCTCAGCAGGGCCCCAGCCTGGGCACGGGCACGGCCTGGGCAGGAGGACCAAGGGCCGCGGGCTCTGACCCGCCTGTGGCAGCCCCTCCAGCCCCCAGCTTCGCAGCAGGCGACGGACAGCGCGGTCCCACGTGTGTGGCTCACAGCCCACACGAACGCCGCTCCCAGCGCGGGCTACTTCCAAACAAACGTCAGTTTTGCGCCGAGACGTCTTCCCTGCCTGCTCTTCCATCAGCCGACCCCTCCGGCCGCCCAGCGCCCGCGCTCGGCCTCCCCGGCGGAGACGCCGTGCTCCAGCTGGCACGACAGCTTCGCTGGGCGCTGAGGCGACCCCCCGAAAGGGGACGCGGAGCCACCGCCGACGTGACACGGCCACGGCCACTGGGCACCGGCGTGCCAGCAGCCTGCCTGGCCTCACGGAGAGACAGCAGCGAGTGGAGAAGCAGCAATGTGCGTGCAGAGCGTGCTGTGAGCTGCCACGCAGAGCCACCAAGAAATAAACCCTTGCTTTCGGGGGGTTTTTTGTGATGTTGGAATTTGTACATGGACCACACTAGTAAGTCTTGCTGCTTTTAACAAATGCAGCACATACCATTAGGTATTAATAATAAAAATATTTTAATTGCTAAGCCAATCTTCACCAAGAAATCTTTTTTACTTTTGAAAGCAACTTTTGCTGAAATTTAATTCAGCAGTTCCACAACTTCGGCACCCCAAAAGTACAGGGAAGTAGTATTTAAGCTATTTAAGTAGTTTTTCTGTGGCCTAACAAAATGAAAAATTTCTTGTTGACATTTTTGTAGAAAAAGTAAGTTGGTGCTACAAATATCAAGACTCTAGAACAGAAACATACTATATCTTGCAAAGGTTGTGTTCAAATCTATCTGTCAAGGGAAAAGGTAAATTAAAGAAGAAAAGCACAACTTACTGTACTTTTTTGTCATTTTATAAATAAGCTTACACCTTTCCCCCATTTAAAAATACACTGAGGGATTTGAATAACAGCACAGAGAGAAAAAAAATACAGATGTGGTCAGATTTTTGAATAGTTTCTGTAGTACCACTCAGAGTTAAGAGAAAAGTCATACATCTAGAAGAAGCCATTTAAAACACTGATAGTTAACAAAGCGTATTTCCTTTTTGAGCATGGCTGACAGAGATAAAACAATAAGCTAAATTTATCAGAGACTGCTATTTCTATTTTGACTCCATAAGCTGTAGTTACTGCTGCTGAATAGAAAACTCTTTCCTACGTTATTTTTTAGGGAAGAGGCAAAAATAAAATGCTTTCAAATTCCTTTTTTTCATTTTAGGCATATATTTTTTTTATGGTTTCATTCACTAAATGTTCAAATCCCTTTTTTTTTTTTTCATTTTACAGATGTATTTTTATTATGGTTTCTTTGACTAAATGAGAGACTTGACTACCAAGGATAAAAATCAGCGCATAGCAAGACCTCCAAACCTGGAAAACAAGATGGAAATGGAAGCCAAAATGGAAAGCTGAAAAAACTGCTTTGGAAATACTAGCTTGCACTTTATTTTATGTTCACTATTTCTTTTTGTACAGAACAGTTTTACAGGACAGTAAGAGCAAAAGTGGACATAAAACCCCATGCCTCAAGTGAAATGATTTGCCTCTTGGACGCTGGCTTCCTTTCACAACTACTTTCAACAGAGAAAATTAAAAATACTCGTATTTTACCAAATTCCAGAAGTAAATCTGTTAGGAAACACAAAAATGACTTCACCTATTCAGACAGCTAGAAGGTCATGTGATAAACAGATTTAAAAATATCTCATAACACCCCATAAGCTTCAGCTGAGTTTTGTGCTTTCTGCTCCGAGTCTTCTGCTCTTCTGTTTGTCTGAGGCTACCACCAGCGCCAAAGGTACACCAAGTGCAGCTTCCACACTTGTGGAACAAGATGCTTAAATAAAAGCAGTGTGTCATCCTTGGAGCAGAGCCTCTTTGTGCCCCAGGGCTGGGGCGAGCTCCGGCTAAGCAGGCACTACACCGCACAGAAGCTGAGCCGGTCCCTGGTCCGGGGGGCTGCTGCTGGCAGAGGGAAGGACCCCCGGGGCCCCCCGAGCAGCACCCATGGGAATCGCTCAAACTATCGCAGGCCGTGTCACTGTCTGCATATGTCACGAAAACGCGGCCAGAGCTGCTAAGGAGCCTGCACCAGGGCTTCTGATGAGGCTTGCAGGCTGCAGAGCAATGATCATGGAGGGTTTTTGAAGGTAATGCTCTTTACTAGGGCAGACCGATATCCAGCGGCTGTTACTTTTAAGAGCAACTTCTCGTGCCAGAAGTAGTAGTATCTCTAGCGAAGCTCTTGGAAAAGCCTTGCTATTGTGTTAATAAGAAAAAAATCAGAGCCAAGAAGAAAACAACCATTCCCTCTCTGGGAACCCAGCAGAGTACGTATGTGCTGTTTTATAAAAACTTTGGATTCAAAACGAGCCACACACACCACACTTCACAAACCTGCCAAGCCCAGAGTGCGATCACATTAGCCCGTTGTCTCTGAGGAAGGTACTGGGTGGGCAAAGGAAGAAACAGGGAGAAGATAAATTGTTTTTTGTACCCCTTAGTGGCCGGACATCAATGCTGCAGCTTTGAAAGCTGTCTCTCCAAAAGCCGTGAGGAAAAGAAAAAAATGCAGAGATTAGGACTGCAGCTATACATGGGAGAGGAAATATGTTAAAAGGAAGTTTTTAATGAAGGAATGGATGAAAGACTTCCAACTACAGGAGATTAACGTTCTTATCATATATACTGTTATTGCAAAGTGGAAGAAAAAGGGGTGGGAGAGGAGAACCCTCCTTCAAAGACCTGGAAACTCTCCGACTCTAAAAATGAATTCAGTACATTTGGTACACGGTACAGTTTGTAATGATTCCCTTTGCGCACTTTCTTCTGGAGTCTAAATGTTTAAAAAAAACAGGTGAATCATACCAAAGCCCTAGATTTGCTGAATTACCGATTTTTAAAATGCCATGTGAAGCAGGTAGGACCCTTTTTGCAAAGTAACAAGCAGCAGCAGCAGCAGCGTGCACTTTTCCAAATGCCTTGCAAGGAAACCCAGAGATGATCAGGTGGGGGCAAGTACCACACACAAGTACGTGGTCGCTGTCTTTCAGCTTGGCTGACCATCTGTAATTCAAATGCCTGCTTCGCTTCCAAGCTATGCACGATCTCACCACAGAAAAACAAAGTCAGGATAAGGACAGCCAGAGTCACTACAGACACAGTAAGTGCTTTCCCCGGCACTCCTCTCTGTGAAACAAGAAAGCCAGCGCCCATCTTCATATCCCAAATAATGAAAGGTTGCCAATCAGCTGTACTTGCTGAGAAACCAGCAGACACATGACAAAAAGTTGGATTTTACAGAAATATGGGGGCAAATATGGTTTTGCTTAACATGGTATGAGACAAGCAAAAATAACAAGTGAAAGGCATCTAAAGCCATTTGGAAAGAGGGCAGAAAGGGAGGAAAAGTTTTCAGCTCTGTACTGAACAGCAGTGTTTGTGGACCAGCCGTAACTTTCAAGATGTCAACTGAAGACAGAAGGGTACGGGTGAATCTTGATTCACCAGCAGCAACCAGAGCTCACTTCCCAAGGCAAAGGGACATCTCTTTCTGTCACAGCAGACGATGGTGACTGAAGCTAGAAGGCCGCATGGGGAGAAGACTCTCTGCACTGGAGGCATCAAGAAAACATTACTCGTTTATAGAGAATATTAAAAATAGTGAGGCTGTTAGACAAGAGCAGGGCAGGCAAGTAAGAGGTAGACGAGTTAACAGAGTAAGGATATATGCCTAATTCCTCTCCTTGAGGAGTTATTTCTGACTTCAGTGGAACCGCAGCGTCTCTGTTTCAGGGACTTGGACATGAAAACAGACTCATCAAATGACTGACACAACTGGCTACTCTCATAGTCAGAGAATCGTTCACGTTTCAGTTCCCTTTTTAATGTGAAGCAAACTGGACACTAGACACACCGTGACACAGTCATGGGAGGTCTATCCCATTTACACAGTCACAGGCAGTTTTGGGGGAGAAGGGAAAGGGCAAGGCTTCACCAGTCCATCCTCTATGTCCAATCCTTACTGATATTGCAAGCCCTAAAATAGCAATTTACATACTGTGTAGTCACCTAAATACTTGATCTCGTTCTTTAGAAACCTTGAAAACAGAACTGTGCACGTCTCAAAATAATTTAAATGAATTGGCAGAGAATATCTTTGAGAGGATGATTTGCCAACACACATCTTTTTTAAATGCATTTCTTCCTTCAGATTTAAAATTTTTATGTGTACGTTTCAGCAAAGGAGTCCTTTATAGTCAATAGAACTGGAGATACAATGCTGCCTAAGCTCAATATACAAATTATGGTCACTTTACATTAGGAAGTTTTATGGCTTTTGTTCCCTAAGACTATTTTGATGCTATTTCGGCTTTTCATTACATACACACATACATACAACACCACTTTATTTTAAGCCTGTCTCTTTGCATCCCCATCACCAAACATATTAGAAATAGAGCAGCTGAACCAAACTTTCGCACGCCCGAGCTACCTGAATAACTGGAATTTGGGATGCAGTTGAGAACCAGGGGTCTGACCGGAGCCCGGTCCTGCGGTACCCTCTCCACCTCAGGTGCACACCTGCCTCGGGGCCAGCCCCAGGGCACGGGCCTCTGCTCTGCCCATTGCGTACAGCAGATTCAAACGGATCAACAACATTAACTTGTTCACAGCCAGAAGAAATGCGCAAAGGTTAAGGATTTCTGCAAAGTCCTACATACGCAGAAAGGCAACAGCTAAAATGAAGAGAGATGTGCGTGTACAACTAGCACCTGCTCCCAAACGGCCGCGTGTGCCTGGTGCACGTTCTGTACGTCCCACAGCTCCAGGCACGAGGCTGCTGTTGGCAAAACCACTACTGCTGTGAGGCAAGGCGCAAGGAGGGGTTCTGAGGAGGTTCTGACGTAGCTTTGAGAAGAAAAATCAGAGTAGGAGAAGAACTGTTATATTTATGAGCTTCTTGTGTGACTGCCTTTTGACTTCCCATTCGAGCATCTCAAAAAATGTTTACATTGCCTACATTAAATTAAACAGTTTTAGTTCTGAACAGTATGACAGGTTTAGACAGCACAGGAAAATTCTGCTTCCGTTACCTGCTTTGAATGTGGCTTGCTTATTGTCAACATCTATAAATATATATATATATGTATGAATAAGAAACATTACTACATTTGTTACAAAAACATACCATAAGTTAGCAAAACTGTCTCCTGATATTAACCTCCCATACTGATTTTTAAAAGCCTCTCCTGGTTAGCACTGGCACAGCTTTATTAGAAGACCACAAAGAATGAAGACATGAATTTTCATTTTCATGTTACACCTAGTAAACATAATCACTCCAATAAATTAATTACAGAATGTTTCCCAAAATATGTATACGTAATTTTCAAATGTGCTTAAAGTCTCAAGCACTGTTTAAACATTTTTCTATCTTCTGTTTTTTTGGGTGATCTTTAGTGCTACCATCAGCAACTTTGGTACATAATTCCAAGGAGATACAGAGTAAACCGAACAAAAGAAACCTAACTCCAGGTCATTTGCCTGCCCAGCAGTTACGAGAAAAATAGACTCTACCCAGAAAACGTATTAAATGTGGTATGCACAGACTGCATTGCTGTTACAGCAGTCGCCACACGGCACCAAACATTTGCTCCCCAACAGGCAGAGTAATTTAAGAAAAAGACAAGCTAATTGGCTCTAGTTTCAAGCAAAAGGACAGGATATGGAAAGACAAAAAGAAAGGTAGTAATGAAATTTAGCAACTTCAAGCTAATTCTTAGAATCTCCATTTTATAAGATTTATAGGGAGAAAATATTACATAAACTCCAAATATAATGTGGCTGTCTGGGTTTCTGGCCTGGCAGCTGAATGCTCTGCCACTCTTCTGGGATCGCGCTGGGAATAGGGAAAGCATTTCTTAAATCTCTGAGGCTTGGGCAAGCACACGGGCATCTTTAATGAACCGTCTGAGATCAAGTGCACATTATGGCCTGTTTAGCCATGGACTATGGATAGCTATGCAAAAACATACAGAAGAACAACTCTAAGCAAAAAGTTATTGAACATTTATGGGCAAGAAACAGATGTTTTACCAGAAAAGAAGGCAAAGACAATTTCTCGGCTTTCCCCTCTCAAACAGCTTAGTAGCAGCATGTGAACAGCAGCATCCTGAGGAAAAACTTCACTAGTATCAGCCTGCAGATCAGCGCTGCAAAAGATTTCATTTCCCTGCACCCAAACCCACCTCATTTACATGTGCACCAAGTAAAATTATGGTATACTTTTTTTTTTTTTAAATTAAAAAAAAAAAAGTCTTGCAAAGGTCCCTAGTGCTGCAGCTGACCTGGCTAGCCTTGCCACCGAAGCAGCCTTCTTTCAGGTAGTGTTTTCTCTCAGAATGGCAAGGGGCGCTGTTTCTGGAAATGATCTTTGTGCTTCCAGAAACTGGTGGGCAAGAAAAAAGCATGGCTGATCATCTAAGAGAGTTTTTAGTTGCTGGTGACAGGGTATGTATTACATAGTATGATTATTACAAACACGTATCTAAGATCTGTCGTGCTAACTGTCATGTTTACTAACTTTCTGCACAGTAACATGGAAGAATATTTTGCAAAATATCAAAATGTTAGATGTTAGTCTAAGCGGAATCTCTCTGAATTATTCAGTGCAGAATCCATACAAGAAGTTACAGTAAATTTTAGATCAATAGCCCCAGCTGCCAGACTCCTGAAGGAGTGGTTACAGAATCTGCTTCTGGAAGGGGAACCAGCTCAGAAGGTCTCCCCTCCATTCCTTACCCTCTCCTGTTACAGTTCATCCCTTTCATGAGTTGCAACTTCTCTGGTCCAGCATACAGCAAAGCCTTAACAAGCACTGGTGTCTGCACCGCTGGGGGGCAATGAGGCAAGGCAGACGGGGCAGGGGCAGAAATCTCATCACACAAAAAGAGGAACGACACTGCTCCCTAGGTTATGAGCACTGATTACCTTCCTGCCCTGCAGCACTTTTCCGCAAACTTTTTATTGTTATGCAGTTCCTAACTCTGATTTTCTTTATGTCTTTAGTTCTCAAACTGTTTTTTTCTACGTACTTTGTTTACAATAAGAAACCGTTGTATTCCCTCTTTATTTCTCCCCCCCTCCCCGCTGCAACTTCTGATACGCTCTTAGGAATACAAAAGATACAGGAAAGTTGGAAAGTTCACATCATGAATCACTCTGATACTACTTCTAAATTTCTACCAGCAAAAATGCTGTCTTTCCATATACAACACTACTGAAGTAATGGTATTGAAATGGTATAAATAAACAGCTATTTCCTTCATCATAGTTTTGCACCCATCATTACGCACTCCAATTTGCTTTCTGTTTATCTTTCTTTTCAAACATTGACATCAGTACAAATCCTCCCACACACAGAAGAACAAACAAGTGATTAAAAAAAAGTACTAACCTTCGCTGACAGGAGTTGCACAGCCTTCGAGGTTCAACATTATATCTTCATCTCTGTCATCTGCACCGGCTCCCAAAAGCATCCAGCTCTCGACGTTATCACTTTCAGATATCAAGCTCTCCTCCTCCGAGCTATCATCTATTACCAACACGTCTTGGATGGCATGAGCTCCACCAGAGGTAACTGGGTTAGGCTTCCCACTGGTGCTTTTCCTCTGCCTTGAAATGTCTGTGCCTGATCCAGCAGGAAACAGGGTATGACAGCCAGCAGCTTCGGCATGATTTGGTGTGGAAGATCCTGGATGGATATGTGTTTTACCTTGAGCTAAAGAGCCTGTTGACTTCCTGACTTTGCTTTTGTAAACACTGTCTTCATCTGGTGTATCAGACAAGACGATGATCTCAGGGTCACCTGAAAGCTGAGCACCACGATCCACAAATTCGGTGATTTTCTTGTCTTCATACCATTTCTCAGTTAGAACTGAACTATGACCCGTGACTCCTGCAACATCAGCTTCTTCATCCATTTCCAGCGTGCCTATTTCTCCAAGATTTTGGGAATAGTGGATCTGGCTGTAGAGATGAAATTCCACCTCACTATCAACACTCTGCTCACTGGATGACTCCTCATGATAAAGTTCATCTTCATACGCTTCAGTATCCTCAGCATCTTCATATCCAACAAACATTCTGGAAAGCGAATAGTCTGTATCTACAAAAACCCAAAAGGCTGTATCAGAATGGTCATGAATGTATGCCCAAAACCATGTTTCAAATGATACCTTTGGTCTTCCTGAAACTGCTAAGGTTAGTCATAGAGCTCTGCGTACAGAAGATAAAACCGAGCAGATTTAACAGCTACAACAATCAATGCTCAAATCTGTAATAGCAAAAGCTACTTAAGGGTGCATCTTAACTACTTTAACCTCATGGACTTTGGCTCCTGAAAGTTGCACTTAATGTGCTTGCAGCTTCCACAGCTCCTCTCCATCCTGGGTTCAAAACCAGGGTACCTGCATAGATCGGGAGCCAAATGAGTGTCTGAATCCGAGTTTTGATAGTTTGGCCAACTAGTGAAACAAGTTGCAAAGTACCCAGAATTAATACTAAGTAACATCTTATATACATACCTGAAAGAGCAGGGAAGGAACATCCATCAATATTTGACAGAAGTAACTTGTAGCCTATCTACACCTGGGCTGCAGAGCCACCTGAACTGGCACTTCAGAATTTAACCCTATGACGAGAAGTGCTAGGGCTATGATACAGAAGTACCCAGACACGCTCTGCACAAGCTCAGGTCTGAAGGTAGCATAAAAAAAGAGTAGTAAAGGTAGTATACAAATCTGCAGCCTTCATACAAACCAGCACATCACATTGTCCCATCAGGACTTACGAACTGAGTTACAATGACATGAAAATGCAACTACAGTGCTCTTAGACCTGAGGAAGATACACCTGAAAACAGTGTCTGCCCAGCTCAGCGTTAGCTATGACATCTCTGTGCTGCTACCAGTTAAGCAGTAATTACCTACAACCTTTAACGGCCTTTTTGGTGGATCTAGGACTAAAGCCCCAATTTCCCTTCTCATGTACTCAGCAATACTGCTTTTTAAACAAATAAGCTGTAAGAGCTGGCTGATGGGACAAAGTGCACCCCCAGCAAGTTTGCAGGTGCTGCAACACTGGGAGGAGTGGTTGATAGACCAGATGGTTGTGCTGCCATGCGGAGGTACCTCAACAGGCTGGAGAAGTGGGCAGAGAGCATCCTCATGAAAGTCAGCAAAGGTAAATGCCAAGTCCTGCACCTGGGAAGGAGACAGGGTGGGGGCCCACTGCATGGACAGCAGGTTTGCAAAAAACGACCTGGGGATGGGAGAAGTTGACCATAAGCCAATACACTTTTGGCACAAAAAAACCATCCTGGGCTCCTGAAGAACATTGCTGGCAGGGTGAGGGAGGTTATCCTTCTGCTCTAGTCAGTGCTCAGGGGACCACATCTGGAGTGCTCTGGGCTCTCCCGTACTAGAAATGATGGACATACTGGAGCGAGTGCGGCGAAGGGCCACTAAAATGATTAAGGGATTGGCACATCTGCCATGCGAGGCGAGGCTGAGACTGCTAGGACTGTTCATCCTCAAGAAGAGGAGGCTCAGGGGGATCTTATCAATGTACATAAATACCTGTTGGGGGGGGGGCAGTAAATAAGACAGAGCCAGGCTCTTCCAAGTGGTGTCCAGCAACATGATGACAGGCAGCAGACACAAAAAACTAAAATACAGGAAATTCCACTTAAACATAAGAAAAAAACCTTTTTTACTCTGTTGCCCAGAAAGGCTGTGGAGCCTCCGCCCTTGAAGATGTTCAAAACCCAGATGGACATGGCCCTGAGCAAACTGCTCTCGGTCACCCTGCTTTGAGTCAAGAGGTTGGATGAGACAACTGCCAGAGGTTCCTTCCAGCCTCAGCTATCCTCTGATCCCAACCCACTGGCGAGCGTCCCCAGAGTTCACTACCTACTTGCTAGTGAGACAGAAAATCCAGAGACATTCTGAAGTTACTTTGCTTAACTCACGGGATATGTTATTTCATTTACATGACCACATCATGCATGGAGAAGAGGAAAGGGCACACTTTCTCCGAAAAGTCTGTCTTTATTTCTGTGTCACAGTTACTCCTAGGGAAGCCAACAAGCTTTTTTAGACATGAAAACTGTCAGACGGAGTTCAGTTTTTTTAGTTTTGGAAGGAAGTTGCATGGTATTGTTTAAATTAACATACTGATACACATGTACAAAAATGTAGATTCAGGAGCTTTGTACATAAGTAATTTGTGCAATTATGGTATTTAAAGAACCCAAAGTCTCTTATTATGACAGCTTTCTGTGCACACCCTGCAAGAGTCCTTCCCTGATCATAACAGATTTGACCTCATTTGTATTCCTGGTATACCAGAAGTCAAACTAAACAAACTACTTTTCCCACAAAAATAAACAAAGCAAAACCACATAAAACATGAGCGCACAAGCAGGAAAATACAATGCTTACAGAAAATCCATATGCTGTACCCTTTTCTATTTAGGCTTCCAAGAGATCAGCATACATCATTCAGTCTCACCTGCACAGCTAAAGAAGTCACTTTGGTCATCGCCAGCTGAGATGATGTCCAAAGACCATCAGAACCCTACTCATCCACGCACACGCTCAGCTCCGCTATCTCCTAATACACTCAAGTTGGTTTCTAACCTTCAAATACAGTCCTAAAACTTAACAAGTGGAGGTTATAGAATCTGTTTTAAAAGCTCTCCTATCCACACGATGAGTATAACCTCCTGGAAACCTTTATACCTGCCAACACAGAACTCTGCTTAGCAGCACAGTGCATGTAGCAATAACCTGAGGATAAGGTGGATATATCTCTATCTGCTAGACTCTGCCTCTCTGATCTGGGTTCTTAGGTAAATGTATTATCTATTATGCCAAATAAAGTATGAAAGAATGCGGTCGGAACTTGTTGGTAATAGATACAGTAAACCTATTTTATAGCAGTATTTAGGTTTGTATGCCATAGATAGGAGGAAAAAGTAAAACACCGGCCACCTGAATGGTTGTAGGTGGTAAAAAAATAAGACAGAAAAGCACCTGACAGACCAATTGAAACACCCATACTTAAACATTTCTCTCAACTTTACATGGGGTCACTCTTTCAAACAGGTCTTAGCCTGTTCCCATCCACGGGGTGAGAATAAAAGCAGAGCTGGCTCCAGTCAAGCACATTTACACAAGTACTAATCTGTGGTTATGGGACGTGAGAAAAGAGACCTTCAGTAATGTAGGAAATGAAAGAGCCCCCCCGAAGCATGCCGCAATTTTAGTGATACTCGAAAAGCCAACTTAATTCAAGCACTCTTTCCTTCCCATTCTGTCACCTACTGTAAAAAGTTACACAAATTAAGTACCTGACCATTGCTGAAAACATGCAGCTAAACAAGACTGCTGTATCACGAGCGTCAAAGAGCGCCCAGGGAGCTGACTCACGGACTCTTCATAACGAAGACGAGTAAGAAGAGGCAGCACTGCATTACACTTACTTTGATCCATCCTCCCCAGAAGCTCAGGTCAAACAAGGGCGGCTCCTCCTCCTCCTCCTCCTCCTCTCAGGTCCACGCACGACTGGAATGATGAAGGGCTCTTCCTCTTGCTCAGCATGTATGGCAGGCCACTGAGAAACGAGACACATCAGCGTCACAACGCAGTCTGAAGATACCTAGTTCCACTGTTCACCATCCTCAAACTCAGGCAATAGCTATGCCCTACCTCTTAATCACAGAGTAAGAATCACCCATTTCAGGTGCCTGACATTAAAGCAGACAAAAAAACACTGCCTCTAGGAAAAGAGAGCTCGACAGACACAGTTGTGCTGTTTTTCAGATTGTCAAAGTGAAGCACTCTCTCACTGTATTCATCCTGATACTCAGAGAAAGACATACCTGACTGCCAGTCTTCAGCAATTTAGACTTCCTTTCACCAGTGAGAGGTTTAGACTATGGGCCATTGTCCTTTTTGCTACCAGCTACACTACGACAAAGACATCCCTCATGTCTGAGTGTGAAAACCACATTAAAAATAACAGTCCTGCACAGACTAGCTGATTTGATAGGTAATACAGACTGCAGAGAGCACAACACATGGACACATCACACTTTGGAACTGGCCTGCCTTACTTTAAAAAAAAAAAGCCCAAACTTCAAAACCACGGGAGAACCCCGTCCCTTCATCAACAGGAATCCCATTCCTACCTGAACCCAGCCCAACTTTCCTCAGAAGTACCTGGCTGCCTCTCTGGTAGGCCCTAAAGTAAGAACAGTTCAGGTAAAGGACTAACGATGTTATAAAAAAATTTAAAAGTCACATCTATCTGAATTCCTTTTAACCATTTCTGAACAAAACTCCAGAAATGGCAGGAGATCATTTTCCCAGATCATTTACAAAGACTGCTTGCCAGCACTTTCATCTAGTCCATTAAAAAAAGCAACATCCCCCACTTGATAAAGTAACAACAGCACAGTGCAGTCAGAAGGGAGGTGCTGACGGTGACTTGCAGGCAGGGAGAAAGAGCACAAACAAGTTAATCAGAACACGCACAGCAGTTTTCAAGTTGCATGCTGGCAGCTACTTCCTCAGCCAAAATTTCAAAGGTGTTTGGGACACTCAGGTGTAACACACGTGCAGAAGGGGCTTTGCGTAAGGGCCAGTAACATGCCCAGGCCAGTCTTTCCCATGCCATTCCTGCCTCACGTACCTTGTTTCTCCCTACCAACTCCTCCTTTCTCCTGCTTAACTTCATTACTTCTGCTGCTCTTACTTTTTCAACTCCTAAAATCTTTCAGAACTCACACAGTAACCTTTTTCTCTCTTCCTCTTGCCATTTGAAATATGCATTCTGCTTAACTTCAAATACTGAGATTTCTTAAAAGAAAAAACTCTCAAACAAACAAACAAGAAATTAATTGCAAAAACGATTACTTTTTCACCCTTTGCAAATATGACTTTTCAGGCAAGTGTACTATTCCCACCACAAATCATCAGCGAATTCCAAATTCTTCCTTACTTTTCTTGCTCTCTGCTTGACCTTTGCAGTAATGTCAAATCTAACACTTTATGACAAAGGCTGCATTGAAAATACAGCAACAAATGTATTCTTTGCTGTCCTAGGAGGTAAAGACAAAAGATAACCCTATCATCAGACTCTCTGTTAGAGATAGGAACAACAATAAAATGGAAAAGAAAGCTCTTTTGAGGAATTACCAACAACTTCCTAAAACCACGAGTATCTATCAGAACAGAGGTCCAGGCATCAGAACGGTAGGAGACATCAACAGACTTTATAGTTGTTTGCAGACTAGACCTTTTCTCAGTTTTCTGTTTACTCATATTTGTGATACACAGACTGCCTCGTACTTCAGACCGTTAAGACATGGCACAGGTACCACCAACACGAAATTGATAAAGAACTTAAACGTTCAAATGCTGTTTAATTAAATCTTTCATTTCAGCTGCTGTTAACTGCTTTTGTACCCTTCATCAGAAGTTGCATACCTCTTTTTTGGGAGAGATAAGCAATCAAAATTATTGTTATTGTTATGAAGCACAGCACCAGACTGAGAATCACATCTTTGTTCGTCTTGCTACCCTACAAAGGTACGCAAATGTCAAATCTGAACGGATTCTTTCAAAAAACCCAGCAATATATGGTTATTATCAGAGTTCACCGTCAGGAGACAGTTTTTGTTCTTTACCTGTATTGCGTTTCTGCACCAAACTTAACACAGTTCTTATTTTGGCTTATGGGGATAACCGAGCTGCAATCAAAGCAGGTGAGAAAGAAACAATTTTCGTTTGCGACCCAAGGTGAGACGTGCAGCTGTTAGACAATTAGAGCAGCTCCCCACACCGATGTGGTAAATCTAGAGCAGAAGTGTCCTCACAGTGACACAGGTAAAAATGTCATGAGGTGGATTCCAGGGCAGCCGTCCCCTTGGTTTTCATGAAGCACACCCTGACAAGTACGTTCTGTACCTGCCGTCTCAGTCTCAAGGAGCCAAGAAAAAGGCAGGCAGCACCATAAAGCTGATCTAATGGCGACATTTGCTATTAGTTATTTTTGGCTAAACTTTGTCCCTCGTTCCTTCCAAGGATAACTTGCGTTGCTCAATGCCGAGATGTAACACTTGTTCTTATGTTGATTTGCTGCATGTTTGAGAAAATGTTTCTTTTCTGAACTTTCTTTAAATACAGTGCAAGTAGGTGTAAAGGAGAGAGGAAAAGCTTTGGAAAAGAGGTAAATGTTTTTCTAGTGGCAAGCTATACCTTCAGGAGGTCACAGGAATATATCTTCCACACCCAAACCCTGGAAAATAACAAAACATCCAAAGTTTACTTCAAGCCTTTCGGAAGATTTTTCCCTCTAGCAGCGTTCAGAACCGTGTTTAACAGTAACTGTGCAAACCTCCTCAAATTACGAGAGTTGCTTTTCCTTAGGTCAAGACTGAGTTTGGTCTGGTGACCTGAACGCAGCGGTGCCAGTGAGCGACACACAAATCCCGAGGGTCTGGAGCAGCCAAGGGGGCAAAAGAGGGGTCAGTTCGCAGGCACACCGCTGACGGCCGCGCTCCGCGGGGTCCCGCCCCGCACCACCTGCAGGCGAGGCCCTAACGGCCCAGACCCGCTCCGCTGCAGGCCAGCCCTGGCTCCGGAGCCCCGCGGGCAGCCCCGCGACCGGCGGTGCGCGCCCTCCCGGGGCTCGCCAGGCACGGGGACACGCTGCAGCCGCAGACAGACACGGACGCCAACGCAGTGACTCGCACATCTGTTTAATGGCAAGCAGGAGGATTTGGACGTAAGGCGCCCGGCGGCCGGAGAGCCCTCGCGAGCGCGGCGGGCAGGGCTCAGCCCCCCCCCCCCGCGCCGCCCCTGCGGCAGCCGCCGCCGGACGCGCTCACGCCGGTCCGAGCGGGAGGGGCTGGGCCGGCGGAGGCGGGCCGGGGCGGCACGGGCCAGGCGGCCGGGCAGGGGCTGCCGCGGGCACGGCGGCGGCAGGGGGGCCGGGCGCGGCTCCACAGCGCGGGGGCTGAAGCGGAGCGGCCTTCCCGGGGCGGCGGAGGGGCTCGGCGGGCGCCGGCCGGGGTGCAGGCGCTCGGGCAGCAGCGCGCCCGGCCGCCCCGGGGCGGAAGGGCCGGGGGCCGGGCCGGGGGCCGGGCCGGGCCGGCAGGGAGCGGGGGCCCGCCGGGGCTCGGAGCCGGCAGGCGGCCCCGCCGGCGGGGGGAGCGCGGGCCCGCCGGGGGCCGGGCCGGGCCGGGCCGGACGGCAGCGGCCGGGGTCCGCGCGGGGAGGCCGCGCGGGGCGGGGCGGGGGGTGCGGAGGCGCGGCGGGGCAGGGGCGGGGGGCGGGCGGGCGGTGCCGACGCCGCTCGCGTACTCACTGCCGGCCGCACCGGGACACGCCGAGCAGGAAGTGGCGGCGCCGCGCCCCGCCCCGCCGGCCGCGTGCTTCCGGCCCCGCCCCCCGCGCCGGCGCCGTCACGCGGGCGCGTGGCTCCGCGCCCCGCCCCCCGCGGCTCGCCCGGGCCCCGCCCCCCGCAGCGGGCGGGGCGGGGCGTGGCGGGCCCGGAGGCCCGCGGCGGCCGCTAGGGGCGCGGCGGGGCCCGGGGCGGCGGCGGCAGCGCGGGGAGCGGGGCGGGGCCGGAGCGGGGGCGGAGCGGAGCGGGGCGGGAGCCGCCCGCCCGTCCCGGAGCCCCGCCGCGCCCCCCCCCCCTCCCCCGAACTGGCCCAGCTCTCGCCCTGCCGCGGCCGCCGGCGCAGCAAGCGGCAGAGCCGGGCTCTGCCCGCTGCCTCGGCCGCCCTGCCCGAGGGGCCTCGCGGCCTGCCGGCGGCCGGCGCCCCGCGGGGTGTCCCGACCCCTCCTGGGCTCCTCACGGGGAGCGGGCTGATGGCGGGACAGCCGGAGCGGCGCTGGCCCGGGCCTGCTGGCGGCGGCGCTGCGCACTGCGGCCTCGGGCCGGGCCCGGAGGGAGGGCGCCGGTGCTCGGGCGTCTGTCGGTGGCTGGTGGCAGCGTGAGGTTGAGGAGAAGTTGCCGTGAGTTGGGTGCGTTCGGAGGGATTTCCACTGCACCCGTTCTGTCTTTAGCTCGGGTCTCTTCCAGGCCTGCAGGAAGCCGCAGAGGTGGACAGGAAGGGGCAGGGGTGAGGGAGGGCGCGCAGCGTGCCTCACCCCCTGCGGCGTCCCGCTAGGAAACAAACCCGTCAAACTGGCTTCCCCACGACCACTCTGTTGCCAGGGTCTTCTGCCTTTGCCACCACCTTTTCTGCTCCCTGAATGGGCCTGTGTGGAGTGCAGCTCCACGGTGAGCGGGACCTAAGCCCTTGCACACCTTTGCGTGCCTGTGCCATGGCAGATGCTCCAGGAAGAGTTGATGAAGAAGGTGCGGTATCTTTGCAGACCAAGGAAGGAAAGGAAGTGCATTCAGGCACGGCTGCCTGCAGGAAAGCAGAGAGCTGGCTGAGGAAGAAGTGGTCGTTAGGGTGCAAAGAGCCTGAGCAACTTCAAGGCTGATTGCCCTCGGAGGGGTGGACTTGGACATAACTGTGAACCATCAAAAGAATCTGCTGAGGATTGCCAAGGACAGGGCTGAGACTGGCAACAACCAAGTTATGGGGTTTGATGGATGCCCTGGAAAATTTGAGCCTCTTGTCTGAACTAACTGCCAAATTTAATCAGTTTAACTAGATTTTTCAATCCCAAGCAGCGGCTGCTGTGGAGAAGGCAGAGGATCTGCCCTGTCGTGTTGCAGGGGGGTTCGGAGGAGAAGAAGGAGGAGAAGGGGCACTCTGGGTCAGCGATGACTTTGGCAGAGCTGCTGAATCTCCCTGGCAGTTACCCTGAGCCGGCCTGCTCTGTGCCGCGCTGCCTGGCCCTCGGGCTGCACGGTGCTGGGCACATCCTTTGGCTGCAGGGTGGGCTTCCCTGGCTGGTGATGGCAGCAGAGGAGCTTGCAGGCAGCTCCCACTTGGTCCTGGCAATTACACCACCTGCCTGGCCTTGCCTTTATCCAAGAGTGCAGCAAGGAGTTCTCATGCAAAACTCCTTTCTGTCTGATAATATAAATGATGAATAGGACTGTTTTCTTGTAAGAAAATCCTGTAACAGCTCAAATGACCAAAGTGGGGTACCCCTTCCACGGACGGGACCTGCCGGGCGTGCTGTGCGCCGGTTGGAAGCCTGTTTGGTGCTGCATGGCTTGTGGGTCCCAGCATCTAAAGGCACCCAAGGTTATCAATGCTATCCTCTGTTTCTTATCCTATAATAATTAGCATTTTCAGTGGTACTTTATGGAGTCTTAGTGCCTTTCTTACTGGGATCATAATGAACCAGCACCTCCCAGTGCAAAACAGCTGCCTCTTCCCTGACTTGCCAATACAGGAGTTTTTCTCATTCTCAGTCTGGCAAGGAGAGCAAGTGGTTGTGTTTCTTTGTTTTGCTGCCTTTGCATTTTAGAATGAACTTCTTCCACTCTGGAGGGACACAACAAGCATCGCACATTTTCAAGAATATGCAATTGTATGAGGATTTGCCTGAAACTGGAATGTTCAGTTAAACCCCACTTCATATTTTTCATCTATAAATGGTTTTAGATATCATTGTTTCATAAAACTAAACATTCTGTAAGCTGAGTTTCTGCATCAGACTGCTTTACCTGCTGCTCTGATGGCAGCAGTTCAAAGATCTTCCTATGCAGCTTACTAAAGATTAATAAAAGTGAATGTAAGTAAGAGCTTTTAAGGGAGCTAAAGCAAGCTCCCTCCATGTAAAAGCATGTTTGAGAAACAAAACCCAAATGATTGATAGAAATTCTCAGTGACACCTTGGTACCCACCTGGAGCATGCTGGCAAGTTTAATGTGCTTTCTTTTTATTGTGTTTTGATTTCTAGTTCAAATGCAAGGTAATTCTTTAACGCACTGTGGACTTTCAAATAACTATCTTTTTCCTTTTTCTCTTGAAAGCAAACCTCTGTGCAAATTTAGTTTTCAAATATTCTCTCATGATGATGAGTAATTCTCAGCTTACAGCTTTTGGTTGAATTACTTCCACGGAAGTCTCCATGGGTTTAGCAAGGCCTGCTCTTCTTCACTTGATGCAATGCAGGAGGGGGTTGGTTCTTGCTCAGTGGCCCAGCAGCAGTAACATCGCCACCGCTAGCAGTGGGCCGCTGGCCCTGGCCTGGCTCGTGCTGTCAGGCCGTGCTGTGTGGCGCAGAGCTGGCTAGCAGGCGTCTCTTCTATGATTAGGAATGGGATGACAGCAAAGGCTTTGGGTGCGGGTTGGAAGCGGAGACCCCAGAGACCAGCAGGGATAACTCACCAGTGTTCAGTTACCAGGCGTTGGAAAAGCACAACCTCGAGAGCTGGGAAAAGCCTGCTCCGGCTTTAGGGAAGAGGCGAGGTTTAGGGGAAAATAGGTGAAGCAGCAGCATGGCCTGTGGAAGCAGCCCCTCTGCCTGCCAGCACCCTGCAGCAGCCACCGCCCACAGCCTGTGCACGGACACGGTCCCACGCTGCTGGGAGGGAGAAGACGCCCGGCTCAGCTCCAGGCTCGCCTCTGTTAAGAGCCTGCTCATCTCCGCCTCTGCAGCCAGGGCTAGCAAGCACTGTGGCCAGCAGCGCCAACCGCCAGCACGAGCTGCGCTGCCTCCTGCACTGACGGCGAATGCGGGATGCGACTGGAGGACTGGCTGCCTTGAACACCTAATGGTTCAGCACCAGCTGTGGGCGTGAAGGGTGGTGTTAACGAGTGTGTGCTGCTAATGAATGTCAGTCTTGGTTTTTAAGTTCAAACTGGCCTGATGCATCATTCTTCTGAACGCCCCCATCACAGTGATCTCCAATTCCCTCATACACAGACCCGTACGTGCATTCAGTGGCAGTACTGCTCCTCTTGCTTGCGCAAAGGCCGTCTGACTCTGCACGGTATCAGATGGCTGCTTCCCTGGGTGGCTGCTCCTTGCTGGCCCTTGGCAGAGACCTCAGCATGGTCCGACGCTGTGCCAGCACCCCTCCTCCACCAGGTGCCAGGGATTCCCCCCTGCTGGGGGCTGCCAAGTCCAGCAGCCCAGCAGAGGAGAGGCTGCCACTGCGCTGTGTCCCCGGGACCAGGCAGGAGTGAGGCTGAGCTCATTTCCAATGGGCACACGGAGGGGGGAGAGGGAGAGAGGCATGCAGACACAAGCAGCGCCACTGGCCTCGTCTGGTTCCCTTCTCTGGCTGCTCAAGATGCAGGTCCCTTAGTGGAAAACATGCACGTATGCGTGTGTGCGTGCATACGTATGCAGGTACGTACATACATATATACACAGACCATGCAGGTCTTGCCAGTAGCTGGCCTTAGCCAGCCTGCCCAGTAGCTGTGCCGCAGTGTCCCCAGCTGCTGCGCGCAGACACACGTGCACCAAGCAGGTCCAGGCTCGCTGTCCCTCACTAGTGCGCTCTCAATGCTCCGGTCTCTCCAGTATCCGCCTCTCTGACACAGGGCTCCCAAGCCTTCTGTCCTTGCTGGCCAGCACAGCTTTACTTT
Source organism: Ciconia boyciana (assembly GCF_034638445.1). Classification (NCBI taxonomy): domain Eukaryota; kingdom Metazoa; phylum Chordata; class Aves; order Ciconiiformes; family Ciconiidae; genus Ciconia; species Ciconia boyciana. The sequence continues at coordinate 102,361,429 of NC_132937.1, read as the reverse complement.
TGGTAGCGATTGCCCTTGCCAGCGCACGCCTGCAGAGCAGGGACACACCGCGTCTCTCCAGGTGCTGCACCACCGCACGTGGCCCCTGTGATCTAGGGTCCGACTCCTCTGGCCAGCTCTAAGACCTCCATATGTGCACATAGCATAGAGAGCCCCTGACCCAGGAAAACAGACAGATGTCCCATTTAATATTGCCAAACAAGTTCATATTAGAGTCTGCATAGTGTGCTTCTGCTTTCATGAGCTTAACAGGCCTGATATGCTCATGAAAGGTAGCAGTGGGGACTCGTGCAGGGCATCCAAGAAGTGCGAGAGGCGAGCAGGAATGAGCAAGTGAATGCAGGGAGCCGTGGGAGACTTCAGCTGGATCTGCTGCTGCGGGAACGGCCGTGTGCCCGGTCACCCTGCAGCCCTGGAGCAGGTCCTCTGTCCCGCACCGGGACAGGTGCCCGCACAGCGCCCTCGAGGCCAACAGTGCCGCTGACCCCGCAGGGTGGCTTGCTTGTACAGACAGACATGTGCGCACTGATGCGTCCACTGAGCCCAGAGCTTTCATTTTTCATTTCATTTTTTGTAGGCCTTTCAGACTTTGGGGGTTTCCTTAATGCACTGCTAGTACTCTATTTTCAACATTACTGGCATGTAATTACAACCTGCATTTTGCCTCTGGGAACGTTAGCACAAGCATGTACGTGTTGGCTGCCAAACTGCCTCTTGACGGGCAAAATGATCTGATTCTCTGATCGTCTAGGCTTTGGGTCAAGAAAGAAGGAAAGTGAACAAAAAACAACCCACAAGTATGAAGGTTTATCTTCTAGCAGAGAGCAAGCAGACCCTGGGAAGAGTCAGAAAGACAGCTGTGATACCTGATACTTGCAACAGGTACTTTTCTCTGATCTAATCATGCTACCTTTCAATACAAAAATGTTTTTACTACCTCTGGATATTACAAAACCTTCTCAGATAATTATTTGTTGTAAAACATTTGCTGTTGACATGATTAAAGGATGAGCTGGAATTGCAAAATGTTACACAAGTGTGAGGGCCCTGAGGACACCAATAGACTGTATTGACCTGAGGCTGTGTCTGACCCTGGCTCCCCTCACCAGGCCTGATCCTGACCCCTGCGTGCAAGCTGGCATCCCGTCCCAGCCTTGCCCTGTCCCCATCCCCATGGAAGTGCCCAAAGACCAGGGCTAGGACTGCCCCCGTGCCCCCTGGCTCCCCTGCTCCTGGCTGGGGCAGTGGGGTGGGCACTGGCCACCAGGCCCTGCCCTGCCAGGGCAGCTACTGAAATGGTGTAAAATACGTGTTCGGAGAAAGACCTCACGTCAGGTACCTTTCCTCCGAGTATTTCCAGGAAACAAAATTCTGTATTTCTAGAATAAGCAGCAGAAAGATTAGAGGATTTGGGTTTAGCACTGACTACAGTGGTATTTTACGCTTGCAAGAACTCATTCTTGCCAAATTTGACCTTGAAAGGAAGTTTCTTTCTGGTGGTGTCATTGCGGGAAGTCAGCAACAGCCTCTGATGCATCCTGCACACGGCTGCCTGTCCCCATGGGCTTGTGCTCTCCCACGGTGTCCTGGGGCCACCGCTGCTCTGGGGACACAGTGAGCTGACAGCAGCCTCTGCAGCCCACCAGTGACCAGTTCTCCTCTGTGCTGTCAGTTCACGAGCCCCGTCTGGGCCGTATGTCTATATATGGGACTACCTTGTGATGGATGCTTGAAGGTTGGTCTTAATATGGTTTGTATTGCTTTGGTTTGCGTCAGTGTTGATGGGTACAAACAAACCAGCGCAAACTTTTTCACCAAATGCGTGCCAACAGCATTCACTATTAGCCGCACCAGGTGGGAGTTAGTGTCTTCTCCAGATCTTCCAGGACAGCTTCTCTAGTCCAGCCAGTTCTGTGTGCCGATGAGGTCATCAGGAGCCAGAATGGCTTTTACTGAGCTTGACTGGAAAGCGGTCGCAGCTTTAGGAGGGCACTGAAGCACAGTGGTTTAGGTGTGCACGGAATTTCTGAATGTCATACGGCATAGGAAAAGCAAGGCCACATGTTTGCCTTCATCTTGTTTGTCTCTCCTTGAGCAAACAGCCCCCATCAGAGCTTTTATGTCGTATTGTCCAAGTGCATCCATCCTAGATGGGGAAGTGCCACAGCTCCCTTTTAGATGTGCTGCAGGGTACTTTGCTGCTGCAGAGAAGCAGAGAGTTGCCTGCAGAAATGTTGCCTGCAATGGGATTCATACGCGATCCTCAGGCACCAGCGTTTTCACCCTTGCACCCCTTCTCTCTCGGGCACATTGAGTCCTGCTGCTGCCTGTGCTTCTGAGCTCTGTTTCTCAGGAGGAGTGATGAACTCCACCTGCCATGCACCTGAACCCAGTTCAAACTGTTCACCTCCTCCCCTGAACAGCCCGTCTTTGGCCTGCCAATGACTCAATGACATGAGAGGAGAGGACCTCAGCACAGAGATTTCGGTTCTGATGCTCATACGTGGCCAGTAGGCGAGGGGGTGGCACCCCCTTTCCATCCTGTTGCTGGTGCTGTGAGACATCCGTGGTCGTGTTCTGCGCGGCTTGCAGAGCTGCACTCCTGCCCTGGAGAAAGTCCTCTCTTCCTCCACAGCTTGCAGCTTTCATAAGACTGAAAACAACCCTGTCTCCTTCTTACCTCACGCCATAGCGTCGGCCGTAGCTGACTGCTCAAGGCATCTTTTGCAAGGGCAGTGCAGCGCAGTCCAGGCTGTGCCTGCAGCACAGTGTGGGCATCCTCCACGCTGAACTCCAGCCAGCGGATTCCCCTGCATGCCGCAGTACTGTCTTCCCGCTGTGATTTGCCCAGACCCCCCGAGAAGTCACTGGCCATGCAGGGAAAGCAGCGTCCATTCTCCCATGCCCAACAGTGCTGCCCTGCACCCCTGCAGCGTCCTTCCCCTCCCCACTTGCCTGCCCTTTGGGGAGTGACCAAGTGGCCGCACAAACCCAGCAAGAAGAAACAGGCATGCCAGAGTCTGTGGGGAAATCTGTGTGGGTTGCAGAGAGGGAGCCTTTGCAGCATCTCCAGCTGCTTGGGGGACACTCCAGGTCCCCTTGAGTCTTCCAGATCACAGGAGTCCGGTGGAGACCGTCGTTCTTCCAGCACAACCTTTATGTGCTTAAAAAAGAAAAGGGAAGAAAGAGGGAAATTTTCCATATATGTAAACTGGCAATTTACAGTCCAAATGCCAGTAGGTGGCACCCAAGAATGTGCAGCATTGTTCGTAGCCTTTGTGCAAGCCTGGCTGCTTGCACCACAGACGTCTTCAGCCTCTGCTCTCCTCGGAGCACCAGGGAAGCCTGGAGGGCTCTGCTGCTCGGATGGAGAGCTGCCAGAAAGGACCCCGGGCAAGAGAAGTGCTGATTTTCCTTTGCTTCTTATCAAAGCGTGTTTCTGAGCGCTGTAGGAAACAGCACGAAGGGATCCAGAATTAGTCTCAACAGTGTTACTCATCAATAAGGTGTCCATGTCAGGATGCTGTTTTCTGTTGCTTGTAACTTTGCTAGCCCTTTTTAGCCCTGTGAGGTGAAATGGCCTCCAAGAGCTGCTGCTTCACCTGGCATTCCTTTGAGAGTTTACAGCTGGAAGGAGCTGCCCTGTCCAAGAGCATCACTGCAGAAAGTCACAGGAGTCTTGGCCACATTGAAAACTTTGTGCAATGTTTCTTCCAGTCTGGAAAACTGTGAGAATGTGACTGAAGAATGCAGGTGTGCAAGGAGGTCGATTAATTGTGCACAGGCAATCATCTCGTTTTTAAGCGCTTAATTTTGCAATCTTGTTGAGTGCTATTTTTACCTGGACTCATTGAATGAGATGGGTTGTACTTGTTTCTCGTTACCTGTGCTAAGGGAAGTTGTCTGTGACCCAGCGTAGGCTGCTTCCTGACAATCATGCTGTTTTCGTCCAGCAGCTGCAACTGATGGTATTTTTTGTGTTGGGCGTCTGGGCCTGTGAACTCCATTTTCGTCTGTCCTGATCCCGTAAAATACATAAACTTTGAGGTGATGAACCACTCCTCCTCCCTGAAGTTCAAAGGGGGACCTGCCGCACTGTGCCAGGCAGGAGCAGGCAGCGCCGTCTGCACCGGCCTCACGCAGAACCTGATGGGATGCAGCTGCAGGAGGCCTGAAACGGTTCTGGAAACACTGGGCAAGGAGGCAGGGGGAGGCAGGGAAGAGGGGGGAAACAAGGGAGAATAAGAACAGCTAAGCCAGGACAGGGAAGAGTGGCAGACATCTGCCATTGCAGTTGCCATTTTCCCATCTTGCCACCCATTTCAGTGTCAGAAAGCTGCATTGCCCAGGTCACAGGAACAGCACTTTCAAAAGGCTTTGCACTGAAATGGCATGAATATCATAGATGCTGAACCCTCACAGGCCTCGGGTACTCAGTGGCCTGCCCCAGCAGGGTCCCACTTAGGAAACCTTCATAACAGCGCGGAAGCTATGCATGGCTCCCAGTGCCACTGGATCTGGGCGCAGACCACAGGGACATTTATCAACATGCTGCATTTGGACCTGTGGAACCTCCTAAGCTGCAGCCCATCATCATCCTCAGCCGAGTGCAGCAGGGACAGGAGCACTTCAGAAGTTAATTAAATTCCCACCCCCCACCCGATCTGCTCCTCCTCTTCCCAACGCTCCACTTCGCTGCTTCAAACCGAGCAGTGGGACAGGGGAGGGAGTGTAATTATTTAGCTCCTTAGAGCTAATATAGTGCTTCATAGCTTGTTAATTACAGTTTCAGCTGTGCTAATCAGTGGAGGACCAGAAGAGCATGGGGGGAGTGGGGGGCACAGGCCGAGGGAGGGGAGGGACTCGGTGAAGTTGGGAAGAAGCCACAAGGACTGACAGCGGGGAAAAGGCAGAGTGAAATGGGGCAGAGGACCAGGGGTGCCGGCAGCTAGGAACCCAGGCAAAAGAGCAGCAGGGAGTGGGAAGCAGCTGGGAAGCAGAGGGAGACAGAGAAAAGAGGGGAAAGGCAGAGCTGTGTAGGGGTAGCAGTGTGATTTATCTGTGGAGGGTGACGGGCACACAGGTTAGGCACCAAGGGGTGCTGTGCACTGGCATCACCAAAGCATGTCCTTCGTGCCCACCTTACCTTCTCTGGCAGAGCAGGTAAATGACCAGGCTCTGAATCCAAGTGCTGCCAGTGACTGTCCTGCAGTGCAGTTGGGTGGGGATTGGTTTATGGAGGACAGAATGGCTTTCCCAACATATTGACCCTTGTCAGAGAAAGTATTTCCTTTCCTCAATCATCCTAACTTTCTCACTAAATGAGCAAAATAATTGCAACGGTGTTCTGCCTGTCTCCAAATTCCAGCAAGTAAGAATCCTCAGCATTTTCAGGGCAAAAAATCTCAACATCCCTCGTCCGATGAAGAGCTGAAGCCCTCTGAGGGACACGCACGGCACCCCAGTCTGCTTGGTACGTGCAGCACTGCCGGCACCGCAGAGCCCCTGCCAGCTGCCAAACACCAGACCTCAGACAGGAACCGCGAATAAGCAAGGCTGCTGTTTTCCCTCTCGTCTGCAGGGTCGGTGCCCAGGTGCCCCAGCACGATGTGGGGTGAGCCATGCTGGCTGCACCGGGCAGCGCCCTTGGAGCAGGCAGAGGAGGCTGAGGGGCCGTGGCAGCTCCGTGCTGCCGTGCGGAGGGCTGCACCACAAGCCTTGGGAAGACAGGTCGCACTGCCTCACCCGCCTCTCCCACTTGCTCTGCTGTCTTGGTGGAGGGAACGTGGACCAAGCAAGTAAGGAGAGAGCTGTCCATGCGCTCCCCTCGCCCCTGGGGCATCCCCCCGCTAGGGAACAGCGTTTCTGCTGCCCCCTGCTCTGAGGGTCCTGGGCTTAAGGGAAGGGGATTGCCCTTCTGGACATGCACAGTTTCCAAAGATAGCTTACTTAAAAGAAGGTGTTGGAGGGAAGAATGTGCAGGTCCTCTGTGGAAAGCCATTTTGGGCTTATCTATAGCTTCTGAAAAGAACACGTGCGAATTTCCTCTTTTGACAGAAGTGAAAGGACAATTCAGAGCCAGAAAAGACTCTGTGCTCAAAGACTTGATGCCGCACTGCCAATAGTTTTTAACTCTGACTTCATGATTTCCATTTTCTTTTGGCAGCTCCCAGTCTCTGTTTCTCTCCTTTTTCTGGAAAATTTCCCTTAAGGAACCACCAGTGATGGCCCAGGAGACAGCGTATGAATGCTTTGCATTATGTAATGCTTTGACATTTGGCATTCCCATGGCATTATCCCCCATCAATGCAGAATAAGTTGTCAGAGCATGAAATTGGTATTTTTACATATTCTTAATGTACAGATGTCAGTCTGAAAGCCATGCAGAAGCATTATGATTAAATTCTCTGTTTCATTCTCTGCCTATGCACAGATCTGTTTGGGAGATTTCTTTCCTTTTGGGGGGTTATAGAGAAAAGGCACAACCTTTAAAAGTAGTAATTCTACTTAGCTTTCACCTTTTGATAGTGATACTAAGTTTAAGACATTGTGCACTGAATGCAATATAGACTTATAAATCCAGAGCAGTAGTGTTCAATTTTTAGCACCTGTGTTCCTGGCATGGTAGCAGAAAGTGAACAACAAGTACCAGATGCATAAAGGGAATATAATCAGTGACCCAGTTTCTGGTGCCAAATATATCAACATGTTCCAAATCAAATCTGCTCAGAGTTTACAAGTTTGTTATTCTACGTTAATTACCATGTAAGAATGGCAGACCCTTATGGGAGGATTAGTATGCCTAAACATAATGTACATGGAGAAAGAAGAGGAAGGGCATGACTCAGGATCCACCTAGGACTCCAAATTGCTTGATTTGCTTTGTTTGATCACAAATACATAAAGAAGAGGAGCTCTTGAAAGTCACATGCTTGGAGGCAAATCAGCTGCTCTGCCCTCTGCCGTCAGCCCCTGTTTCAAGGACCTGTGCTGAAACAGAAGCCGATATTGGTGCAAAATGATACAAGGGTCGGTGCAGTCTCCATCGTTGGGAGCTTCCAAGACCACTCTGGGTAAAGCCCTGAGCATCCTGGTCTGGTCTCATAGCTGACCCCTCACTTCCCGAGGTCCCTTCCAGCCTGAACGGGGCTGTCACCCTGTTCTCCTGTAGGCAGAAGGTTAGAGCAAGAGGATGTTCAGCTCTTGCATGACAGACCTTCCTGCTGGAGTTCTTCTTAGTGTTTGTCCAAAGAGCTCATAAGGTTGTGTGGACTTGCATCCTGGAGCTGCTGCTTACCATGCTTTTATGTATGTCGAGAGTCCATGTGCATCTGCAGGGTTATAGGAGGAGCCCACCTGCTCAGCCAGGATTGCAGTTTACAGTGAAATCAGGAGAGAGGCCAAAGGCCTGACTTCTCTCCACATATACCAGGAAACAGCCCATGACTATTTTTAGCTGGATTTCCCTAAAAAATGAGTTATGCAACTATGTCATCAGTGGTTGCTTGCTGCTCTTCCCTATCCTGCCCTCTACCCTCCCAGAAGCTTGTGCTGTACAGGCTATGAGCTCTGGTCAAACACACCAGACTGGTGAGGAACTTGAGAGGAATTGAACTCTTCTGGCTTTTCATTAAATACAACATCTATGTGGAGAAGAGAAAGGCAGACTAGTGTCCTCGCTGGTCACAGGGCTCCAGAATGAGCTCAGCAAGGGTCTGTGTGGCCTCCTGGCTTGGACATGGTCTAGGACCAGCCAGACCGCAAGCTGCCTCTAGCTCACTGCTAGTTCGAGGGGGTGAGGATGGGTTGGGAGTGCTGTTGAAGGATGCTGGGGAAACAGGAGCTGTGAAATGGTAAATGCTGTGGACACAGGAGTGGAGAGGAAGAGGAGGTTGCACAGAAAGCCAGATGTGATGAAGGCAACTGGGTTTATTGGGGTGTTATAGGGAAAAAAGTTGTAGACTTCGTTAGTTCCATTAGTTATTGGTGAAATTGCTAATTGATTACATTATTACTAAAAATTCGCTAGCATGAATAAATATGATGGCACTTGGGCTTGGTTTTCAGCACAAAATGTACTCCTGGAGACAGTTCAGGAGCAAGTTTGGAAAGACCAATTCAAGTCACAGACACGGCACAACGCTAGAAGAGTTTCAAGACTGCTTTCTGAAGTGGCCATTTATTATGCTCTTAAATTCCCACCTTTGCAACCAAATGGCTCATGAGAGGGTGTGCAGCTGCTGCGAGGGCCTGCCGCATGGTCAGCACAGAAGTTCTAGTTCATGGGCTCTGAGATTGTTTGCAGCCCCCATCCAAACTCTGTCACAGCCAGCAGAAAGTCTGCCGTCGTCTTTTGTGGAGATGGACAAGCACCTTCAGTCTGAGACATTCACATCTCCCGGTGTATACCACCTGCTGCAGTTCATCTGTTTATTTTGAAGGTGATGGACCATTTTCCTCTTTCTTCAGGAGATTCTGAAGTTAAGGGTTGAGCAGGGACTTCCAAGGGAAGTCTCATGGAAGACTGAAGAGGAGTTGCCCCAGGAAAGCCACTTTTTCCACCCAGAGTGAATGTATTTCTCTTCCTGTCCCCTCTGCTCAGCTCCCTGCCTGAACATCAGTCTGACTGGGAAACGCAGCAACCGGGAATTCGGCCAGATAACTACCACCAAGTCCATGGAGATTGCATCCAGCCACTGAGTCCTTTGAGCAGATGCTGTGCCTCTGGTGGTACCTGCCGTCAGAAGTGTTGGGAGCAGAGGAGGATAATCTGCGTGCAGTACCTCCACGCTATTGCTGAAGCCAGTCTAATATGAAATATCTGAATGAGTCTCTTTTGGGAAATGAACCAAAGCCAAGTAGTTTCGGCAATGCTTAAGCAATGCTCCGAGGCTGCGGCAAGATCACCGTCTTGCACATTTGGTCCAGGAAGCAATGGGCAAGACAGCCTTTCGCTATAAGCATGACTTACAGTGATCTACTGTATAACCACAGGTTCCCCTCCAGTGCACTCCACGATGCTGCAGATCTTCTTCAGTAGGTCCAGAAAAAGATGTGCAGAAAAAAATGTGAGCACGAATTGTTTTGCCTGAGAAAGAAAGACACGCTGGACCTTGTGCATCAAGTGGGCTATCATTGCAAGGATCTCAGGGCCTTGTTACCAATGGGATTGTACAGATACAAGTATGTGCTTTACCATCAGGAGCAGGCCGGCAGAGGAGAAAGTAATCCATGCAGTGACTGTAAAAGACCATCCCGAGCTAGTGGGCAACTTCCATTTACTGAAGAAAATGTTTGTTTTCCCAAACAGGGGTATGAAGTTAATCCTCATAAGGAGAAATCTAAGTCCTGTGCTACTCTGCGCAGGATTTCTCCTATTTCATTAAACTCTGACATCTCAGAGGGCAAATCTGCATTGTCACATGTCACTTGTGCTTGAAAAAATGTGCATATCAATGCTTAATACAAGCTTATTTTTCCTTCTTATTTTGCGAGTGTAATTGCGTAGTAAATCGAACTGCGGGCTTTTATTTACTTGTTAGCATTAAGCGTGTGTCAGGCCATATGTTTAAACAAGGGTATTAGCACAGATCTGGAGTAGAGTCAGTCTGTGCCAGCTGAAGACGTAGTCCATGTCTCTCCCTTTACCAGGAAGGTTTGAGGGAAAGGCGATCCGAAGGAGCAATGACTTTAGCTCAGGTTGATAGGCTGGTAAATACCGTAATTTGCAAAGACAGTAGTGTAATATTCCTGGCTGGTTATTCTACCACCGAGATTTTGGTCTCATCTAACATGGCTTTTCTCACGAGTCTTTCTGTCTAGGCTGATGAAATTTTTAATGCTTGCGGGAACAAAATTTCCAGGAGCTCTCCAAAGTGTGCCTCCCTGCTGTGAGACGAGCCGCTCCGATAAGGGGAGGCGAGGACAGAAAACCTGGGAAGCACTGGGACTGCAGCCCTCAGTGGGGGAACGGGCTGCTCCTCGGATGCTGCCCCACAGAACAGATTTCTGTTCCTAGCTGACTTAGCATTGAGCTGAAATGCCTTCTGTTTCTGGGGATCATTATAGACATTTGGGTATTTAAAAATGTGGCAACAATCCTCATGAGCAGGAGGCGTGACCCGGACAACGCAGACCATGCAGCTCCCCTAAACGATTTCCTGGTAGCTCCCTTAGCAATTGATGAAAACACCCCATTTGGGGAAAAATGTAACACACAATGAAATCAATCTTCCTTTAAAGTTTTCCAGCACTACTCAGTAGATCACCCTGGTGGTGAATTGCCCTCACCGTTCAAAACCATATGCCTTATTTCCAGTCTGGGGTTATCATCTGGCATCTCCTCCAGGTGCCGGGTCGTGCTCTAAGTTTGTCTGCTGCACCGAACAGCCCCCTGCGTCAAATTTCTTCTTCCCAAGAAGGAACTTACAGATAGTGCTCACAATCTCCGTGATAACTGAAATGGCCCACGCAGCCTGGGCCCATGAGGTTTCCAATCCTTTCGCCTTGCGTGGCCCTCTCTGCGTCCCTTCCCCGATCCCTCTCTGGGCTGAGCGGGGAAGGGCAGGATGGGCCCCGCCAAGGCAGCACAGAGCCAGTCCGGCACCTCCCCGTGCCGCCACCTCCTGCGACCGTGTGTGACGAGTCAGCGCGGCGTCACCGCGGGAATCCCCTCCACCCGATTCTCCCTCTTCCCCCCCACCGTGTCCTCGCCGGCAGGAGCCTGCCCGCCTGGAGAGGGGTCTGCGCTGCCCGCCCCAGGGTCCTCTGGCTGCGTCACAAGCGTTTTTGCTCGCTCTCACGCAATTTACCAAGCAATCTCTCTGCCTCTCTACCAGAGATTCGCGATTGTTCACCTCGCTCCCACCCCGGGAACAGCATCAGTGGAGATTTTACCTGTTCTGTCACAAAACCAGGAGATATATGAAGGAGTCCCCAAGAGAAGTCATCCTCTTGTGTGTGCTCCAGGCAGATGCAGGTTTACTTCTTTTAGTCTGGCTTACCTTCCTCCTGTGCACAAGGATTTCCAGTTAAACCCAGCAAGTTTTCCAGCTTACCCGCAACTGCTTCTGCAGCAAGGTGAACCCCTCTTGTATTTTCCGCATCCCACATCAGCCCCGCCTTTGGCGCTGGGCCCTGGCTAAGCCAGGAGGAGCGGCTGTGAGAGGACAGACCATGTCCAGCCCTCCCGCCCCTCCTGGGGACTGCAGCCTCTGCGAGGAGCTGGCAGTAAAGAGAGGGGTGTCAACACCCCGTCTCCAAGTCGGGGGGCCTCCAGAACAGCCAGACCTCAGCAGGCAGCACCAGGGGAGGGAAACACACTCGCACCAGGCCAGGGGAGTAAGCCACACGTCCCACTCCATGCAACTCCAGAACCTTCTCCCAGCACCGTGTTTCTTCTTGGTGGCCTTCGTGGTGCTTGTTCATGGGAAGAAGATCCCACCAGAGAACCCCTCATCTCACTCTGAGGATGGGCAGACCAGAAGAGATGATGCTGTTAGGGAGTTAGGGAAGGCAGAGCTAGCTCTCAGGTTCTCCTCACTCCCAAGCCCCTTCCTGCAGACGTTCAGTATTTAACACCCCAGGGTGCTCTGGCTGCTCTGCAGCCAGAGGCAGAATAGCAGCTCATACGGAGCCACCTGGGCAAACCAGCTTGGCCCCAGTGCAAGACAGCACACAGCACATGAACTGCTGCAGTAGGGATTCACCAGGACCCTGGGGAAACCCTCGGACCATGCCGCGCTGGTCTCTGAGCTGCAGGTCAGCACCACCCAGAGTCGCAGGAGTTGCTGGGGTCAGCATCGCCAGGTTGTGTTTCTCTAGGCGTGCTCTGCAGACGTGCAGATCTGCTTTCCCCATGCAGGGTCTACAGACAGAGAACGGAGCCAGGAGATGACCCTGCAGCCCCGACCCCCTGCAGCACCCTGCAGAGCTCAGCTATCGTTCCCTTGGGCATTTGCGAAGCGACGTTTGATTTGAATGACGTTCAGGAGCAGCTGGCTGTTGACAGGGCCAGACCCCAGGTGTCTCGCACGAGGTGTGCAGCAAATAGGGGTAACACAGCCAGTACAGCCAGCGTGGAGGCAAAACAAGCCCAAAGTAGTCTGAGCAGTGCCACATACAAATGTGACAGCCGACGCACTGCCAGAGCCAACAGCTGCTAGTACAGATGCAGCAACTTTAACCACAAGGCCACCTCACAGCCCACTGCCTCTCCCTTCGCTTTTCATTTCAGGAGGACAAACGCAGCAGGAATTGTGTTGTTAACAGTGTCCAGTCAGCCTTAGCCCTGCTTCATTCCTCCTGCCTTAGGCTACAGGGACGGCCTTCCAGGAGTGCTCGTGCCTGTCACCGCACAGCTGCAAGGCGGGATGTGCATGCCGCAGGGGCAGCCCATGGTGGCGTTTCCAGACTCCGATACTTGGGCATCGTCTGGTGCTCATGACCAAAGATCTCTGGATTCACAGTGTCTGTGCCAATTATGGGTGTGAAAAGCTGGCGTGCAAGTGCGTTTGCTGGGCGTAGAGAAGGTTTTTGTGGTGGTGAAGTGTCCACGCGAGAGCAGCTCTGCGCAGCATCCGGTTGTGGCTGCCTTGGGGTGTTTGCTCTCTGCTGTAGAGACCATAGAGGCACATCCCCAGGGACCCTGCGGGAGCAAAACACCATGTGTCCTGTGAAGGCAAATGGGACATGTTAAGCCTAGGCAAAGCAGGCAGTTGCTCAGGGCAGCATGTGGCTGGGGAGGCAAAACTCTCTGCTCTTCGCCAGGGCAGTGGGAAGGCAGCCAGTGATGGCTGCTGCTCTGGCGGGAGGTATCGGGAGGCACAGGGCTGCAGCCACCCCCGAGCTGAGGGGAAGAGAGCTGGTACACGCACCTGCCAGTGCAAGAACATCGTGGTCATGATGATGTATGTAGAACTATTTTAAACGTTGCACGTTTAGCTAATTACATTGCTGAAATAAGTAGCAGCTCAACAGGATGTTGGGCTAGGTATCTACTACTTACTTCAGCAACGGAATTAGCTAAAATTGCTGATCTCTTCAGGGCTACCAAGCCTGTCCAGGTATTGCACATCGCTAGGAGCAGGGTGGTCCAGAATAGCATAAGCGGAAGGGTTTCATATGGCAGCGCTGGAACAAGGTGATGGAGAGGAGGTGTCTCTACTCGATGATCTTAAAGGTCTTTTCCAACCTGATTGATTCTATGATTCTATGATTCTAGAGGCAGCTAGAGGAAGCAAATAGCGGGTCTGTTTAGTGGAATTCCCTGCATTTAGTAGACGAGAAATGTCTCTGAAAACCTCTTAGGCATGTCTTTCCTGTGCTGGAGAGACAGACTGGCTGCTCGCCAGTGGGCAGACAGGCTACACTGTGTGTACAGAACATGACAGTCCTGATGTCAAGTGCCGGTGTTTAGGAAAAGACCCACATTCTGGTGACCTGCTGAACCTCCCTTCTTTCTCTGGGAGGCCAAAGCCAAGGCCAAAGCCAAGGCCGAAGGGGAAGGCTTTCCCGGGACGCCCTGTTCAGACCAGGCTGAGACAGGCTACTCATTGACCTTATGAAACCAACACATGGCTGGGCCAGGGAGAGGAAAGAAGTGGAAGGAAGACAAGATGCTGCTCAGTATAAGTGGAAATTTGGGTGTTTGAGCAGCCAGTTGCCTAATCTCTGCTGATCATATGCGAACCAGCAGTTTACAGTGTCCTCGAATACGTATGGCTTTCCACAGGGAAAAGTAGCTGTATAAACCTGAAGAGTCTGCTACCGCAAAAGTGTGATGCTCTCATGGTAAAAACGGGTCAAAGTAGTGCTCTGAAGCAAAATAATTCAAAAAAAAAAAGTTGTGGTAGGAATACCGCAATGATTGTTATATTCTTGAGAAACAATTACTTTTTATTAAAGCTTTTTCAGAAAACAAACACACAAACAAACCACGCCCCCCACCCCAAACCAAACCAAACCATAATCTGAGTCTTATACATGGTGTGGAAAATTTCAGCCCAAACTCTTAAAATCTGGCGAAGGTGTAAGCAACTGAAGATCTTATGGGAAGTTAAGACTGCGCTCAGTTAGGCAGTGAAGCTTGAATCACTTATAATTAGGCAAGGAAACGTGTGTATACCGGAAACTATACAAACAAGCTATTAATAGCTGCTTCATTTTCACCATTCTCCAGCCAGCAGTTAGGGCCAGACTGGTCTTGGAGCCTCGCTGGCGGTGCTTGGGCTGGCCCCCGCGGTGAGGCGCAGCCGCCCTCGGACCCTGCCCTGCCGTGCTGGCGTGGTGCCTGGCCCCGCTTTGTCCTCGGAAGGTCCCGCAGCCACGTGGCATTTCTCGGCGCAGCCTGCGCAGCCAACAGCCAGAGGCTTTCCACGGATGACAGAAGGGAAGCTGACACAGGGACTCTAAGCACCGTTTCCCGTGGTAAAGTAGATGTCCGAAGGGGACACGCAGGTGGTGACCCAGTATTTTTCCTAGGTGATACGTCCCTTCCCTCTTGGCTCACCCAGCAGCCCAAGACCATGGCCGAAGCAGGACAGCATGCTGCAAAAGGCTTGTTCTGGAAATGTGACGCAGATGTTCATATCCCGTTACCCTGCCCACCCGTAGAGCAAGGCCAGGAGACATTTCTGGTAGCGAGTGGCTTTGGTCTGCTTTGCTACGATGCTCCTCACAGATTCCCCATAGCGCCCGTGCAGCTGCTGGCGTTCATGAGAGCTGAACGATGGCGGTTCCTGAGCTGTGGGAGACAGGAGAGGGAGCTCCCACCTCTGCCTCCCATGTGCTGGACGTTAAGTGGGCAGAGACCTCCCAGGGACTGGGATTGTTCACTGGACCTCCTGCCCACCTCCCCGACTACATCTGGTCCACAGGTCAGCACATGGAGAGCTTTGACAAAAAATGTGTTCATCAAATATCAACGTGGCCCCAGGAATAACAGAAGGAAAGGGCAGGTGTCTGCAGTGCGGGGAGCTGGAGGGCCACCGTCAGGGCAGGGGACAGACCTGCCTGGGAGCAGGGACCAGCGCAGCCCCATGGCCGCCCGGATGTTCCCAGGGAGGCAGAAAGTGCAGTTGGTGCTGATCAAGCACACGATGGTGCATTCCGTCCCTCGTGTGCAGGACCTGTCCCATTTACAGGACCCAGGGATTCGGGTCTTGATTGCTGGGTGGCACACGACACCCGGAGGTGTCAGTCCTCTCTGTTCTCCTCCCACTGTTTCAGCTGCAGCCACATCAAGTGTCCGCAGCTTCCCGGGTGGACCCGTGGTCTGTCTCTGGGTAGGGGCTCTCCTGTGCCCGGCGCGCATCGCCCACCTCTGGGACAGCCCTGCGGCCGCGCTCAGGATGCAGGAGGGAGGAGAGGCTGCAAATCAGGGATGAGAATCAGGGAGGAGAGAGGGGTGCGTTTGTAGATCACACAGGATCTAACGACAAAATCCCTGCTGCCGGCTGGGAGAATACCTTCCCGTGCAGTTCGGCGGAGATACGAGCAGAGAAACTTCCCGATCGGGACCCCCTGCTCCCCTTTCTGAGCGGCTCCTGCCTGGGACAATGAGACGCCAGCAATTATCTCTGCTCCGGCGGTGTGGAAACGTGCCCTGCTGGTGCGGCATTGAATAAAGTGTCTTCATTCCCCGTGAGCGTCCTGCCCCGGGAAGATGTAGGGTCTTTGCCTAGTAATAGAGGCAATAATTCGTTTGCGTTCAAGAGATTTACAGGTATCTCCTGACCCGTATTGGAACAGGCAGTGCATGGCTTCCTAGAGTATAAAACGTGGTAGAGACCTGCTGCTCCTTTGGTATCAAGTTCCCTATTAGTGGGAAGGCAGCTGGATGCCCTAAGTCTTAGTACGGAAATGCTCAAGTAAAATTACTCAATTTACTCAAGTAAAATTCATGTTTTGCAGAAATACATTGGTCACCTTGTTACTGCTCTGTCTCACAGGCAAGGGCTTCTGTGGGAGTCCTGGAAAAAGGGCTGTTAGGATAAATCCTGGAGGTTTAGGTTCAGACAGTCACTGCAGTGTATTTTAGCACTGGCTCTTCTATGAATATCAATTTCTAGAAAGAAATAGACATCTCTCTAATCTTTGTCTTGCTTAGTTAGAATTCATTTCTGCTAGCATTTCACTAGATTTCTGCTAGCGTTTCAATATTTTACTTAAAAGAGGCAAATTTTCCAGCCCTATTGACAAAAAGAAGCTTCTTTGTTGTATGCATGTTATACAGGTGGATCTTTTAAATTAAAGCATTTAAGAATTATTTTGAAATCAAGCTGTGCCTGATGTCTGCTTTGTCTGTGTGGTGAGTTCATGTAGTGTAGCCTCATATTTAGTATACTGTATCTGTTGAAGCACCCTATAGTTTCCAGGATGTTTTCTGAGTTATTTAGATTTATTTCAATGTTTACAAAGTATTTGTTGTTCATTAAACATATTTACCCAGGCTAACCCAACATGAAAGAAATTATCTTGTTTACAGTGGAATCTTGACAAAAATACATGCAGAAAAGATAGACAAACACACACAAACCTGGGTTGCTGAGTGGAACATTGATTTGCTGCCACTTCCAATTTTTCTCATTAGAACTTATTTTATTTGAACATAACTCAGTACCCCGTGTAAATGTGAAGTTGTTAATCTTATTACTATACAGAAAACAAATTAATTATTATGCATGATATTGGAATTGGGTTGTTAGGTTGGCATTGGGAAGATTAGAAAAATACACTCATTACTTCAAATGATATCTGATATACATGTACAACTCTGTTTTTAAAATCATTTGCAATACTCAGATAGCAAATACGGCAAGTAGAAAAGCTCTTCTTCTGTGTGGTTTTAAAATTTCAGGCCCATGTTCTGAAGGTTGGATTAAAGACTATAGTTTGCAGTTAGACTTTTATATTTTACAACGCCAGTATTGAACCAGAGCAAATGGAGTTGTTAGATTGAATTTCATCCAGCTGCAAGGTAGGATTCACTATGTTGATATAATTAACTAGTATGAGATGCAGGTGGCTTACCTGGACAGGACCTGCATTTCAGGTCTGCTGTCTCACCACGACTGCTTCTTAAAAACACTTGCATGTAGATGGAGGAAGCCCACTAGGGGTATTCTTTCAAAAAAAAACAAAAAACAAACAAACTAGGAGTAGGAAAAGGAGCGTGTATGTAAGGTGTCTTTAGTGGTGAAGCTTGCATAGCTGCTGGCGTACCGGGGAGCCAGGCTGTGGTCGAGACCTCTAGTTCCTGTGGTAGTAGTAAGATTTGCTAGTTAGTGAGTGCGGGTTTGAGGAGGGTTTGGGGTGGGGGGGAGGTGTCCTGCTCATATTCTCTCTGTCTGGAGCATGTAATTTCCTTGCTGGTGAGGCAATGAGAATGGTTGGGGTGGGTGACATGTCTTCTCCTCCTAATGGTGCTGGGAGTGCCAGCCTCTTGGCCAAGTGGTAAAGAGGACAGGCACGGATGGGCTGGACTCACTCTACCCCTTAAGATGCCTGTGCTCCCTCCTGAAGTCTCCAGTCACGGTAGTCATCGAAGCATGTGCTGTGCATAAGTGCCACTGCTATGGATAAGGTGGTACAGACAACCCTCAGCAGTCGAAACTGTCAGGTCACCAGCCACAGAATTGTAATGTAGTTAGCAAAATAATAACTTTTTCCTTTTAACGTGGAGCCTTCTTATTTGCTGTTAGCTTTGCATGCTCAGGAGCTGCCTCTTACAGCTTCTCCTCTGCAATCTTGCAGATGCTAAATGTGTTGCTTTTTCCAAGAAGAGCTGACGGCCCGATGAGTTTCACATGAACCCAAGTGGTGGAGCTTTTAGCAAAAAGTATGTCAAAATTTGAAACAAAGGAGTGAGATGATAACAGCAGTGGAGAGTTTCCACAGATCGCTGTCTTGCTCATCACCTGGATTCATGGTGGGGTCTTCTTGCCCTGATCGCATAGATCTGGCAGATCTTAGGACACGTAGAGCCCTGCCCTCCAACCCAAATGCCCCCCCAGGCTATGGGCACGTACCACCTCTGTCTCCCATGCCAGAGCCTTTCTATTTTTCGGACTGAGTCCCTTCTTCTCCCTGTAGCTTTCTCTCAGTGTCCATCCAGTGCCACTACACTTCCCTTCTCGGGCTCGGACAGACCTTCCTTTAAAGCGTGCCACTGGCGTACCTCAGATGTTGTCCTCTCTGCTGGGCCAGACAGTGAGACAGAAAGATGGGGAACTACCTGCTGATCACCCACGCCAAGCTTCAAAGCATAAACCCCGCTGGGTTTACAGCCCTCCTGACCAGATCATGACAGCCAGCAAAAGAGCTGGTGGCATCTTCCTTCACAGTGGTGACAGGTCCCACCTGTCTTGTGCTGTGGGCGAGGTTGGACTACGGGCCAGGACGGTTCCTTTGACTCCTAAAGGTAGGGAGGGGAATAGAGAAAGGCAGCCCTGTCAAAGAGCAAGGTCTTTGTCACCCCTCGAGTTTCCAGAGAGGTCTCCCAGCTGGGCAGCTGGCACCATACCCTCAGGAAACAAGGGGCTAATAATGTCCCATGTGCCTTGCTGCAAAACTTCTGAAAAACTCCCCCGAAATCGGTTGCTATACTCAAAATAATGCATGTCCTACAGGGCAAGAAATAGAGACAAAACTAAAATAGCAGCATTAATGAGCAAAGTAAATACGAGAGCAGAGCTGTAAAAGCAGTGAGGAAATTCCCCTAAAGAATGTTTTGTTCCGCTTTAGTGACGCTAGATACGAGGGTTCGTCTTTGCAGTCTCCGTCGTGCTGGAGGCTGCCACGAGCCTCGGTGACAGGAGCACATCCCGTGCGAGCAGGAGGGTCGTCCCCCGGACCCCTGGGCTCAGCTGGGCATTCTTCGGACACCATTTCATCCCTGGAGCCACGGCTCCACCAAAGAATCTGCTAGCATCTCCAACGCGAGAAAAGAGAGAGGCTAGATTTTAGTGGAAAATTAGCCTTTCCTCCCGTTTGAGCTGCTGAGCAGGCAATTACGCAGCGCTCCCCAGGGAGCATCATGCGGCAGGCAGAGCTGGTCCTGCCTCCTGGGACACCGGATGGTGCCTGCCCACGGCCGGGGCCCGCGGTCCCTTCCCGGCCGGGCAGGCGGCTCTTCCCCCACCTCACGCCAAGGCAGCCGTGGCCCCGCACACCGCCAGCCCTGCGTCGAGGGTCTGCTGTGTGAGGGTGCGGGCGAAGTCATTTTGCACAGTGATTTTTGCTAGTGAGATGACGGAGGAGCCCTGCCCACCAGCTGTGATCACTGGAGTTTTGTCCTCCCGGTGATGCATCCTGTATTTCTGCTCACACATGTTGCCTCATCTTGTGCTTAACTAAGTGAAATACCGTATCTTAAAGCAAGCAAGCAAGCGAGGAAATTCTTCAGTTTTCCTTCCTGCAGAACATATCACAAGGTAAATGGCTTTTCATGGTGGTTATAGCTATATATTGAGCAAACAGGGTAAGTGTTATCAAACCGCTCTTTTTTAATTTTCTTCTTATTGATTTCAAAATTTAACTAAAAAAAGGTTTCAATTACAAGACAACCTTTTTATATTTCACACTTAGTAATTTTCATACGGCTGTATAATTGGAGGTAAGCAGTATCTGGCGTTAATGAAATAGATTTCTGTATTGTTCTTAAAGTCTCCAGTTAACTACAATTCGCTGTGTGGTGATAAAGAGCAGAGCTCTTTGTCATCTGCTCTAAACGCAGTCCCCACCCTGCAGAATTACAGTGAATGCAAATAAAGAAAAAGAAATTACACCAAAAATACCTAAGGAGAGGAAAAAAACAACCTCATGCGGTAATTATTCTCAAAGGAACACGAGGACTGAAAACACCCCCGACCTGTCGCTGTGCGTAGCTGAACCCGTACGAGTTACTGACATCCCGCACGGAGCGTCCTTTCGCAACGCCTCTGTGGGATGGATTCCACCCAAGCTCGCGCGTCAGCGTGCATGGCGTTAGGGAGCAGCACCTTTCCGTGCTGCGGGAGTGGTGAAGTGCCCGACTTTGCAAAGAGCAGAGGTGAAAGGACGAGGGATCCCCGGGGCCGAGCAGGGTTTGCTCACACTGCCCAGGACCCACGGCCGGAGGCTGCTTCTGCCTCTTCAAGCGCTTTTCAAAGCCAGGTGGTTTGAAGCACTGCCCGAGAGGATTTCCAGGGGAAAGAAGTGCTTTGTCTTATTTTATGCCAGTGCGTAAGTTACTGTGAGGCTAATGGCTTGGGTGCAGCGAGAGCAAAAAGGGAGGACTTGATTCTTGAAATGAAAAGGCAAGAAACCTTCCCGACCTTTTTAAGTAAAATAACTGATAAAGTACAGACAGCAAACGCGGTGAAACTTTCCTTTTTTGTTTTTATTTTTTTTCCTCGTTGAGCAACGGACTTTTTTCTCAGTCTGCTGCTAGGTAGAGCAGTACCACACAGGGCAGCGCCGTACGGCAGTACAGCCCAGAGGGTGAGCGGCAGCACTCCCGTCAGGGGTGGGAGAGCAGAGACACCGGAGACGATCGGGGAGGAGGGGGTGGCTGGCCCAGTCTGTGAGTATCCTGGCAGAAGGCAAAACAAAAGAAATGGTCCCTGGAAGAATGCCCGTGCTGAGCAGAGGTAGCGTGGCAGTGACAGAGCGGTTGGCAGGCTGGCACTTGGCTGACCAAACCGTGTGCTGGCCAGCCATTGTGGAGTTGTCTTGATGAGGGTGCAATTTGCCGGGGCCTGTCCCGCTGCCACGGTACGGGCATTTCCCTTTTGTCAGAGACCATTCCGTCTGGATCCTGGGAGGACGTTGTGACGGAAACCCTGAGCAGCAAAACAACGAAAGGAGAGCAGAGCTGGCAAGAGACGCAATTACCTTTTTGAGCACCGTGGCCAGAAGCTACGACCTCAGCACAGGCCCAGCCGATGTCATTTGCTCCTTCCTGGCGTCCGAGCGAGCCTGGCTGCAGGTGCTGTGCCGGAAAGCCCCAGGCTGCCCCCGCGAGCTGCTCTGCTGCAGCCCTGCACGACACGTCGCTGCCAACAGATAGCCCAGCGCAGCCTTCCCCCGACCCCTTCCCTGGCCACGTGCCCCCGCATTTTCCCTTCCAGCAATATTTGTGTTTGTGCAGCACAGCGTGGGCCAGTTAAGGGAGTTATTGCACAGGACAGCTGCCCCGGGATGGTTATAAATGGTTTGTCTTCTGACAGTTCAGCTCCCCAGAGACAGCTACAGGGCAGAGGGGAGGGAGGGGGAAGGGTGCCTTTTTGGCCACAGCTAGTTCCCGGACCTGCATGGCCATGATGTGCAACTGTACGGTGTGAAAGGCAGACCTACTGCGAGCAAACTTACTCTGCCATGTAGGGACCTTGGGAAGTGGTTTCGGGTGCACATATGAAAAGAGGTAAAAAAACCCCAACAACTAGAGGGCTTCAGCCTCTCCTGTCAAAAAGACATCTGCTTGTCCACAGTAATGGGGGGAGCATCCGAGTTGCTGCTGGTGGTGCTCCGCAGATATGAAAATCTGGCAAATTGCAGCGGGCAAGGCCTTTGCTTGCCCAGCTCCTAGTCACAGTACCCATTTAAGAAAGAAGTCCAGCCCCCCAGGATGTGCATCCCACCTTGCTCTGCCCAAACCCTCCCCAGCCCATGTGTCTAACCAGGATTTTACCCAGGGCTGCTGTGAATGAAAAACTTCCTGGGTTGTAACAGCGTGGCCTGGGGCTTGAAAATGTACATTTTCATCCGTGCTAGTGTAGTGCTCCTTTCAATATCTGCTGTGAATATGTAGGTCTTGCTGCACAAAGGCTCTGGTGATTAGCATGATAAAAATGTGTATTAATTTAAATGTTCTTTCATGTACTGGCATGGCTCTTAAAACTGTGGAAGGAAACCTTTCTGCAAGCCATTGAAAGGTGGTGGTTAAAACACCTACCTAAAGCACGTGCTATGATGTGTCTAATAAATATTCTAGGGAAAATTTGAAATCTCTTTAGAAGCAAAGTATGTTAAGATGAAAAATCCTTTGGCAGCTGGGATTTACAGCGGCATCTATTTACGTACGTGGCAGCATGTCGACCAAGAGATGTATTTACTCAACAATCAACCAGTTAGCCCAGGAGGAGCAGGAGAATGTTGTACTGTGTTCCTGTAGGTATTAAACACCTGATCTAGAGAGATTCTGGACAGAGCTGGACTCTGAATGCTGCCCAGTTTCTGATCTTGGCGATTTATTTGATTAGAGTTAATTATGTGTTTGGAGGCTGTGACCCACCGCCTTTTTTTTCAATCAATAGGGGAGAATCGGGTTATTAACGTGAAATCTAATCTGGTTAATACCCTGAGTATGTCTGCTTTTGAGCCTCGAGAAAGCCTTAGTTTTCTTAACCTCCTGTCTTCTGCTTGCATTTTCTGGACACTTTTATGTCTAGCGAAGGGCTCACTTAATCAACTGTATTTTCCTCTTCGCTGGCAATTGTTGGAAGCAGACTTTTCAGTGATCTAACTTCCTATCTTCCAATCTACCTCTTCTCCCAGCAATTCTCAAAGCAAAGGAATCAATTTGACCTTTTTCAACGTTTTAATAGCAGCCAACACAAAAGTTACAGCACAGGATGAACTTGGGTTGAAATTTTTGTTCTTGGCTTTCTCGAGAGAGACTGGAAAAGCAAGCATTGTATACTAGAGTTGATCGCTTTCCAGCTACAGCTCCCATAAAAAAAAAAAAAATCCTCATTCTTGGTTTCTTTACTTTGCAGCATAGCCAAAATGGTCCCCTCTTTTCAAAATTTCCACGGGAGGATGCATTCAGGGAGAGGGAAGCAGGGCTTATAACTGAGAAAGCTGTTCCGTCAAGCAAAACGGCAGCCCCGCAGCAAGCTTCTCCATTCTGCGTAACGCAGAAGTGAGGTTACAACTGTTGAAGTCCAAGCTCAGTGACGAAGGGTGGCCTTTGAGGGTGCTTTTTCATGAGGCCCCTGACTAACAGCTGCAAAGATGTGATTCCTGCTCCGTGCTCTGCCCAGGCCTGTGCGGTCCCCAGGCATGTCGCTGCACCTCCCTAGGTCTCCCGTGCGGCAAAGGGCTCAGCAACCTTTCCCTTCTCCGGCCGTCCCCTGGCCCGGCTGCGGCTCCCCTGGCCAGGTGGGGGCTGCTCCGCACCCCCAGACGCCCCAGCCTTCGGGCATCTGTTTCCTCTGCTCTGCGCTCTGGTCCCAAAAGCAGGGCTCATCCTGCCTCTGCCGCTGCATCCGAAACAAGTGCTTTGCCTTCCCGAGGAGCCTCCCGGGATGCCCCGCGAATGCTGCTTACAGCGCCTTGCGTCACGCTCTTCCGCTGGGTTTGAACGAGGAGCTATCATGCAGGGGCCGGGGAAGCCCGAGCTCTGCAGTCCAGCCGTGCTGCGCTCCCAGGAGGCCAGGCCCTCGCTCTACCACGTCACTGCAGTAATCTCAGAGGATACGGTGGGGTTTCTCACAGCTCTCAGGAAGAGGTAGAAGCCAGCATCTGGTGTGGCTTGGCCTCCCTCGGATGCTGGCTCATTTTCAGCTGTGCATGTAAGCGTGTCACCAGGCAGAAAGTTCTGCAAAGTTGACTTTTAAAACCATGTCTTTTTAACTATCAAAATAACCACACTCAAGATCAGTGAAAGTGACTGAGAGAGGGGACTGAAGCGTTCACTGTGGCCCTGAACCCTTCACAATGGACTGATAAAACAGGTTTAGGCTATTCATTGCTTTGATAAATTAGGTTGGTCTTCTGCTTTGACACAAATTTATCTCTGAAAACGCAGGCCCTGGTCAGTGTATGGTTGTGGACTGGAGAGAAAAAAAGTCCTGGAGGCACGGGAAAGGGTAGCGAGGAGCAGCCCTCAGGGTGCGGGCCAGCGAAGCTATGGGCAGCTCTTTCAGAAAGCATTTCACCCTGCCGTGCTTGCTCCGTGCTGCAGGACAGCAGCGTCTCTCTCCGCTGAATGCACCCGACAAGGACCCCCGGCGCGCTGCTCAGCGCCTGGTACAACCGGCAGCACTTCAGAGAGAGCAGTTAGTGGTAGGTGAGGGGAGAGCAAAAGTAATAATGCATATGGACTGAAAAAGAGAAGTCTCTCAGCATTTCCTGCCCTCCTCTCATACTCTCGAAAATAAAACCCACTTGTTTTGCCAGGTGCGCCAGCCTGGCTCTGCCCTCTTGCAGGAGTCACCAGACTGGGAAAAGGAGCGCTGATACAATGGTCGACATCTCTCCCGATCCACCTCATCCAGGGGGGACAGAGCACCTCTTCCGCGTGGAGCACCAGAGCAAACGCTGCCACTGACGGGGTGCCTCTTCTCCACGCTCTCGCCTTTCAAGCCTCATTTCCTGATGGCCTCCCGTGGACAGCTCTCTAAAGATCACTGAGGGTATAAGATTATGCTACCAAAGTGCTCTCAACTTTACAGGACTGCCCATCTGACACCTTTTAAATTCCTTCAGTCTAATTAGCATACCCATCTCAGAGTTCACTTCTGTCTCTGGGAACGTACTGGGCCATGATGGCCACTAGATCTCCCCCGTTTTGAATTTAAAATGACGGACGTCAGAGGAAAAAGAGACTATGGCACTGCAGAGAAGCAGCGGCTATTTCTAAAACGGTAAACCCCCCACCCTCATTCCTGCCGAGACTGAGGGGCAGATCGTCATTTGTAGCAGCGCTCCCCCTCTTCCACGTTCGGCATCGGTGTGTTTTACAGTACCGTGAGAAAACGCAAATAACTTTAAAGGTGGTACCGGGCTCTGGATGCTCTGTGCCACCCTCTGCCCTCCACTCCCCCCAAACCGCGATTAACCACGCCTCGGGAAAAGGAGGCTGCCCAAGGATCAGAGCAGGCGGGTGGCTGGGAGGCAAGGCGCGGCAGACGCTGTGCTCCGGAGGCTCCAGGTGTTTTGGCCGCAATCTCTTACGCCGAGCCCCGAGCGGTGCCCGGGAGCGTTGCGGGGTGGGGGTTATCCTTCCGCTTCCCAACGTCACGCATCAGAGGTAAAAGGACAAAAGGCTAGGCCGGGTTTGTGGTCTTCTCGTCACCTGGGAGAGGGCAGGCGACGACAACTGTCCCTGGAAAACTCCAAAAACAGATTTCCGCTGCGCCACCGTCCTCCTCTCCGCGGCTTTTCCACCCGCCTCTTGCCCTGTACAGAAAGCACAGCAGCACTCTGAAACGTGGGCCGGGACGCGCTGAGGCCGGGCACCCTCCGGCTGCAGCCCTGGCTTTGCGGGGGGCTGCCTCCCGAGCGGGGCTTTCCGGGGGTGGGGCTCGGCCACGGTGCGATTTCGCGCCCCGGCAGCAGTCGCTCCCGGGAGCAGCGGGAGGCCTTTGCCGGGGCCCGTTCCAGGGAGCGCCCGCCCGAGCGGCGGGGCCCGGGCTGCCGCAGCCCTGCCGACGCCCGGAGCGTTGTCCCTGCGAGGGCACAGCGGGGGCTCTTCCCCGGCCTCGGCGGGGCTCGGGTTTCTCACGCCGGCCTCGAACCACGGCCTCGGGCACGGCGCGGCGGGGGCGCGGGCTGGGGCCCGGGGCGCTCCGCGGGTGGGCTCCCGCCGCGCCGTCCCGCGGAGCGCAGCCCCGCTGCGGCGGGCAGCCCGCGGTGCCGGGCCCCGCTCCCCGGCGCCAAGGAGCCGGGGGGGGGGGGGGGGCAGCGCGGGCCTCGCCCCAAGCGTTGCGCCCCGGAACCGGCCCCCCGCCGCGGGCAGGGAGCGAGGGGCGCGGCCGCCCGCGGGAGCCTCCGCCCGGTTTGCGCCAAGGCGCTTGCGGGGATGCCCGAGCGGCGCCGGGGCCGGGTCCCGGCAGCCGGGGTGCCGTGCCGACGCGGTGGCGGGGCCGCCGGCGGAGCGGCCGCGGGGCCAGACGGAGCACAGCCGCGGGATGCCGCGGGCCCGACTGCGGGCCGGGCCGGGCCGGCGGGCGGGCACGGCCCCTGCTGGCGGGCGGGGCAGGCGCGGCCGCGGGCGCGCATCCCGCAGGGCTGCGGCCCCCGCGGGGCCCACGCGGGTCGGCGCCGCGCGCGTCCCTGCAGCCGCCGCCGCGCTGCCACGCGTGCGGGTCTGGGCCCCCGCTGCAGCCCCTCCGCCGCCTCCCCACGCTCCTCCCGGGCAAGGCCGAGCGGGCGGCTCCGCTGCCGCGGCGGGAGGGGAGGGCAGGGGCCCCGCGGCCTGTTTTTAGGACAATAAAATGTTTTTCGTTCGTTTCCCTGAGGCGCTCGGGGAAGCGCTGCCGGGCTCCTCGCTGCCGGCGGGGCCGTGGGCCGGCGTGGCCCGGAGAGCCGAGGAGAGCACCGGGAGGGACGGGGGGGGGGGGACGGACGGGGGTCTGCCGTTCGTCTGGCCGGCTTATCCGGGGCTGCCTGTCCCCGGGGGCGCGGAAGGGCCGTCCCGCGGCGGCTGTGCGCACGGCGGCTCGCACTGCGGGGCGAGCCGGCGGGAAGCGGGCGCTGGCCGCCGGCTGTTTTTGTGTAAGCAAATGAGAGCAAAGAAACGTTGGTGAAAAGGGAAGCAAAAGGGCGAGGGCAGGAGCCGGGCTCCCTCCGGCCGCGCTGGGACGCAGCCGGGCGGCCGGGGGTCCCGGTGGGCCCGGCCCCGGCCCAGCTGCGGAGCCGTCCGGGGCAGCCGGGCTGCCGGTGCTCGGATGCGACGGCGTCCGAGGCGGAGGGCTGGGCGGGAGGGAGAAGGAAGCTTTCGGAAACGGAGTCGCGTTCATGTCAGCTCCCGGGGGGGGAGGGTTGGGGGGCCGGGGTGGCGGGCGAGCCCCGTTACCGGCCCCGCGTCCCCAAATCCGGGCACGTCCCTCCTGCTCGGCCCGGCCCGGCCCGGGCACGGCGAGCGGCTCCGCCGCAGAGGCCCATTCCCCCGGGCGTCCCTGCCCGCTCTGCCTGCAGGCAGCGGGGGTCCCCTCCCTTCGGCCCCCGCTCCTCTCCCCTGCCCGCCGCTTCCCCCCCCCCGCCCCCCCCCACGCGCGGAGCAGGCCGTGGGGCGGCGGTGCCGGCGCGGGGGCAGCCCGGGAGGGGAGCGGAACCCACCCGCGTCCCCCGCCAGCGGGCCGGTTTTTCACGTCCGGGCGGGTTCCGCGGGAGAGGGGCCGGTCGGCGGCGTGGGAGGCCGCGGGCCGTGGGCGTGCGCGGGTGGGAGTGGGTGCGCGGCCGCGGGCGCCGGCGGGCGAGGGGAGCCGCGCGGGCAGGGCGCTGCGGGCAGGAGCTCTCGCCGGGCCCGGCTTGGCGGGAGACGCCCGGGGCCGGTGTCCTCTCTCCGCTGGGGAGGGGCCGCCGTTGTTCTTTCCCCGAGTCGCCCCTGCTGGGAAATAAGTCCGGGGGCGACCGGGGCCTCGCGAGTTCGCCCCCTCCCCGCTCCCCGGCCTCGTCCGCGCCGCCGAGGCCTGCAGGACGCGGCCGTGGGTCTGCAGCCGCGGCTCGGTACCGGCGGGAGGCCGCCGCGCCATCGGGGGGTGCGGGGGGAGCCCCGGGCCGCCCCGGGCCGGGGCCGAGCAGCGCAGCCCCCCAGCACCTCCACGGGCCGCTGGGCCCCGGCCCCGCGGGCTCCGCCGCGGCCTAAGGGCCGTCCCCGAGCGAGGGGCGCAGGGCCGGGCAGGGCCGGGCCGGGCAGGGCACGGGGTGCAGCGGCCGCTGGGGCCTCCCCGCCGCCCCCAGGCGCTGGCAGGCAAGTCCCCGTCCCGCCCCCGCGGCGGCCCGGCCCGGCGGGGAGCGCGGCCCCGGGGCTGCGGCGTCACCCCCAGCCCGGGAAGGGGAAGTCGGTTCTGCTGAAAAGTTGGTGACGGGCTGGGGCTGGCGGAGGCAGAGCGGGCAGGTGCCGCCGCCGCCGGTGCCGGTGCCGGTGCCGCCGCTCTGCAGCAGCCGGCGGAGCGCTGGGGGCGGCTGTTTGGGCGCAAACTTTGATTCCTGCTACAGCAGATGTCAGAGTTTTCTTGGGTTTTGGCTGCGTCTGGGGACATCTTGTGATGTTTTAGAGAACAGGACATGATCTCACATGGCGAGGAGCTCTTTAGTTTCTTAATCATTTCACGGTTCCTTCAGAGGCTTTTTTCCACCTAAAACGTTTAGTTTCAGCTCAGTGATCAGCTGCAAAAGCTCGGCGGGGAGCGGAAGAGTTGAATTATTCCAACCTGCGAGAGCCCCTCGAAAAAAAAAGGAAAGGAAAAAAAAGAGAAAATAAAGAAGAAAAAAAAGAAGAAAATAAAGAAGAAAAGAAAAAAGAAAAGAAGAAAAGAGAAAGAAGAGAAAAAGAAAAGGAAAGAAAAAAGGGAAGAGAAGAAAAGAAAGGAAAACAAAATAAAAGAAAGGAAAAGACAGGAAAGGAAAGGAAAAGGAAGAAAAGAAAAGTGAACAGGAGAGAAGCAAAACGAGAAAAGAAAAGAAGAGAAAAGCAAAAACAGAAGGAAAAGGAGGGCGACAGCAACACGAGGCGGAAACTTTTCCCTCTGTCCGTCCGCCCCAGTGCTGAACGGCCGGGATGGAGCTGGACAAAACCTACGGGACCCCCCGGCCCGGCCGCACAGGTGGGTCTCGGGCTGGGCGCCGCGGGCAGCGCGGCGACTCCGCGGCCGCGGGGGACGCCGAGACCCGTCGCGCGTGGGCCGCGGCGCGGGGCCGGGTCGGGCGCGGCGGGGCCGGGTCGGGCGCGGCGGGGCCGGCTCCCCGCGGGGCCCTCGGGGCGGCGCGGGGGCTGCCGAGAGCCCCGTGTCCCGCCGGGGGGGGGGCCCCGCGCCGGCGCCGGGCCCGCCGGGGTGCCCGCGGGCCCGGCGGCTGGGGCGGGGGGGGCGAGGGGACCGGGAGCGGGGATCGCCGAGAGGCCGCGGCGAGCCTCGTCCCGGCGTCCCCGCGGGGAGCGTGGGCGCGGCGGCGGCCTCGCGGCTGGGTGGCGGAACGCAATTCCGCAGCGATCGATGGGCCTTTTATTAGTTAAATCGCCTGAATAATCGTTTAATCGATAAAGCATTTCATGGCGGCGCGCCGCACGCCCCAGCGGCGGGGGCGGCCGGGGGCGGCAGCTCTGCCCGGGCCGGCGGGCGGGCAGCGCGGGCAGCGCGGGCAGCGCAGCGCCCCGAGGCCTCAGTCGCCGCTGGCCGCGGGCACCGCGGGTGCCGCCGCACCCCTGCGGGGTGTCGGGCCGGGGGTCTTCACCCGCCGTGCCCGCGGGGCGGGGAGGAAGAGGAGGAGGAGGAGGGGGGGGGGGGGAATGCAGGCAGGGGTGAAGACCAGGCCGCGAGCGGCGCCGACCCCGGCCGCCCGCGCCCGCTCGTCCCCCGCCGCGCAGAGCGGCGCGGCCCCCCCCTCCCCTGCGCCGCCCCGCCGCGGGGTCTCCCCCGGGCCGAGGTGCCGAGCGGCGGAGGAGGGCGGCCGGCCCGACGGGCCACGGCTCGGCTGCGGGGCTGCGCGGGAACGGACTCTCGCCGTCCCTCGGCTCGGCCGCGCCCGCGAGTTTCGGCTTCAACGAAAACTCGCCCCGCGCTTCCCCGCCCCGCGCCGCCGCCGAGGCCCCGAGGGCGCGGGCCGCGGGCGTAGCGGGGCGGGCGGCCGGCGGGGCGGCGGGGGCTGTGGCCCGGGGGCGGCGGGGGAAGCTCCCTCCGCGCCTCCATCCCCACGGCGGCGGCGGGGCGGGGAGCCGGGTCCCCGGTCCCCTCGGCGGGGCGGCAGCCGGGCCGCGGGGCCGCGGGCGCGGGGCTTGGCTCGGCCGGACTCTGCCGTGCCTCCACGCTCACCCGCGGCGGGACGGGCGCGGCCCGGGGGAACCCTCCCGGCCGCCTCGCCCTCGCCCGGCCTGGAGCCCCAGCCTCGGGGCCGGCGCCGCTCGGGGCAGGGCCCGCTCGGCGGTCGCAGCGGGAACCCGTCGGCCCTGGACGCGGCGGCTCCCGCCCGCCAGCGCGGCCCTCCCCGGGGCCACCGAGCCCCCCCGCCGCCGCCGCGGCCGGCGCGGGCGGAGGCTGCGACGCCGGCCACGGCCCGCGCCCCTCCGCGCCCTGACCCACTGCACGGGCCCCCGGGAACCCACGGCCGCGGGAGGCGCCGGCCGGCCGGCCGTCGGGGGGGACCCACGGCCGCGGGAGGCGCCGGCCGGCCGGCCGTCGGGGGTCCCGGGCCCACGTCCCGGGGACGCGGGGCCCGCCCGCCCGCCGTGGGCCCGCCCCCCTGGCTCCGCCGGAGACACCCCCCCACCCCCTCCTCCCCGCCGCGGTCTCGCGTGGCTCCCCCGCCCTGCCCCGCCCGGTGTGGGCGTGCGGCCACGCCCCCGCCCCCATTGGCGCGTGGCCCGCCAATAGGCAGCGGCCCCGCCCGGCGGCCAATGCGGGGCGCCGGCAAGTTAACTTTTGCGATTGGCCGGGGCGCTGAGTGACGGCCGGGCCCCGCCCGCCGCCGGCCCGCCGCTGTCCAGCCGCGCGGTGCTGAAGCGCCGCCCGCCGCGCCGCCTCCGCGGGCGCGCTGGGGCGCGCGGCTCGGCCGCGGGGCGCGGCGGGGCCGGCGGGCGCGGGCGCGGCCCCGGGCGGCGCCCCGGCCGCCGGCGGAGCTCCCCCTCCCTCCCCCCCGCCCCGCCCCGCCCCGCGCGCCCCCGGCGGCCCGCCCCCGCCCCGCCCCCTCCGCCCGCCACAACCCCCGCCGCCCGCCGCGGGCCGGCAGCGCGCCGGGCGCACCGCCCGAGCCAGGCAGGCGCCGCGCCGGCCCGGCAGCCCGGCGGCCGACGGCGGGCGGGGAGGGGCGGCGGGCGGCCCCGCGGCCCGGCGGGCGGCGGCGCGGGCGATGGGCGCGCCGCGCCGGCGCCCCAGGTCGGACGGGGGCCGCTGACGGGGCGGCCCGGTCCCGCGGGGCCGCGGCGAGGCGCGGCGAGGCGAGCCCGGCCCCCGCCC
This sequence comes from Ciconia boyciana, assembly GCF_034638445.1. NCBI lineage: Eukaryota > Metazoa > Chordata > Aves > Ciconiiformes > Ciconiidae > Ciconia > Ciconia boyciana. The sequence continues at coordinate 102,330,551 of NC_132937.1, read as the reverse complement.
CGCTCCCCGCCCTCTCGCACACCTTCCCCGCCGCTCCCCTCGCCCGTCGCCGCCCCGCCCGGCTCCGCGAGTTGCTGCGAGCGGCGCGGCGGGGGCGGCACAGGCGGAGCGCGCCGCCGCCCCGGGCCCGACCCCCGCGGACGGGGCGCCCGCCCCCGCCGCCGCCCGCCCCGGCCGCCGCCGCGCAGCCGCCGGCGCCGCCAGCACAAAGAGCCGTCGGGCAGGGACCGCCGGGCGGCCGGCCGCCGGACCGAGACGCCCGCCCCCTCCGCGCCCAGCGGCGCCCCGGAGCCGGCAGGCGGGTGCCGCGGCTCGGCTCGGCTCGGCGCGGCGCGGCGCGGCTCGGCGCGGCGCGGCGCGGCGGCCGCCCGGGGAGCGGCCGGGGCAGGGGCGCAGCGCGGGGCGGCCGCTCCTCGCCCCCCCGACGGAGCCACCGGACGTCGCCAGCGGCGCGGGGGGCCGCGCTCGGCCGGCGCCGTCGGATACCGCCGCCCCGCCCGGGCGGGACGCTCCGGGGCTTTTCCCTTTTTTTGCTTTTTCTGGGTTTTTGTCGGTCGGTCTCCGGCTCCCGCGGCCCGAAGCCGAGCGCCGCCGGCGAATCGAGACCTGCTCGGCGAGGCCGCCCCGGCCCGGACCGCCCCGATGGAAATACACTGTAAGCACGACCCGTTTGCAGCAATGCATAGTAAGTAGGCTGCTCCTTCAACTTCTCTGACACGGCCGCGACGGGCCCTGCGCGGTCGCGGACGGCGCCGCGGGCCGGCTCTCCCCGCCCGCCCCGGGGCTCCGGGGGGTCCGGGCGAGCGACGGCCGCTCTGCCGCCTGCCCCCGGCCCGGGCCGGCCGCCGGCAAGCCGCCGGGGCCGCCGAGCCTCCCCTCGGGAGGGCCGGCCGCGCCGCGGGGATGGCTTCGCCGGGGGACGGGGCGGCGGCGGGGTGCTGCGGGCCGGTGCGGGTGCGTCTTCCCGTGGAGAGAGACGACGGACGTGTGCGTTCGTGTGCACGCACGGGTGTGCGCACACGCCTAGCCGTGAACCTATAGCTGTCTGTAGGTACGCGCGCACGCCTCCGTGTCTGCGTGTGTGTTTCCCCCTAAATCAAACCCGTGCGGAGAAAGCCGCCCGGCATTCCCGACGAACGGAAAAGTTTGCTCTACGATGTTCTCGCTCTATTTCAACATTTTGATGTTCCTTAATTAAAAACAACCGGGGAAAAAAAAAAAAAGTGGGGGCAAACAAAAACGAAGGGCGCGGGGCGGGGCGGGGGGAAGACTCCTGCTCGTTACCGTCCGAGGAACGGCGTGGCGGCTCCTCGGCGAGCGGAGGACGAGCGGGCAGCAGCACCGGGGGAGCGGGCGGGCCGTGCGCGGTGGGCTCGCCCGAGATCGGTTGTGCCGGAGCGGTCGGGGAGGCTCGTCCGTTCGCACGGCGTTATGTGAAATGACATCTCCTCTCACGGTGAGTTAACCGCTGCGTTACGGCGAGGGATGGCGAGGGCAGTTAAGGCAGAACTAATCTCGTTTCCTGCTGCACGGCAGCCCTGCGGCGGCACGAAATTTGTTTGCGAAATGAACCCTCCGGCGCCGGGGCTGGAAACGGCCCTTCCGCGCCCTCCCCTCGCCCGCCGCCCGCCCGCTGCCTCCCCCGGCGTCGGAGCGGCTGCGGGGCCGGGCCGGCCGCCGGCACCGCGCTTCTGCGCGCCCGTGGGAACGGACCGTCCCCCCGCGGGGACGCGGCGCTCAGCCCGCGCTCGGCTCCCTCCCGTCACGGTGACCGGGAGAACTTCCCGGGCGGAAGGCCGCGGTGCGGGGCGCGGGGGGGGCGGGGGGACGGAACGGACGGACGCGGGGCCCCGCCGCCGGAGCGGCCCTTCCCGCCCGGCCGCGGGGGCGAGCGGGACGTGGGCTCTCGGACCCGCAGCCCACGCAGGACGGGCTTCCCGCGGGGGGCCAGACACCCCGGGCGGGAGAAGTCGCGGCGGGTTTCGCCGGCGCCTTCCGTCGCTCGCAGCCTCGGAACACCGATACCTTCCGCAGAATTCCGGGGCAAAACGGAGGGAAAGCCCCCCCGCCCCCGTGCCTTCGTTGCGGTCCGCGGCCGGGCCGTTCGCCGCCCAACGACCCCCGGCCCCGCTGCTGCCGTGGGGGGGGGGGGGCACGGGGCGGGGGGAGCGGCCCCGGCGAAACGCGGCGGAGGAGGACGGGGGAGCAGGGCCGCGGCGGCGGCCGCCGGCGGCGGGGGGAGCGGGGCCGGCGGCGGAGCCCGGGACGCCGCGGCCGGGAAGGGGCCGGTCCCGAGCGGGAGCTCGGCCCCTTCTGGCGGCCCCCGCGGGTCCCCGTCTCTCTCCCCCGTCCTCCGCCCGCCCGAGCTTCCCCGCCCGCAGCTGCCAGGGCTCCGGGCAGGGCCCGCGGACCCCCTGCCCGCTGCCCCTGCCGGCTCCCCCCGCCCGAAGGCGGCCCCGAGTCTCGCCCCGTCCCCGCTCCCTGCGGCGGCTCGGGGCTGCGGAGCCGGGCACGGAGCGGGCAGCGGAGCAGCGCGGCGGCCCCGCTCCGCCGGCCCCGCACGGGGCCGGGGCCAGAGCCCTGTGTGCCCCCGCCTCCCGCAGCCCCCGGCCCGACGGGGCCCCCGGCGCCCGCCCGCGCCCGCAGCCGTCCGGGGAGCGCGGCAGCCGGCGGAGAGGGACCCCGGGCGGGCAGCGAGCCGGGGTCGGCGCCGGTGCCGCTTCCCGAGGCGGTGGCAGGTTTGGGGAGGGGTCCCCCGGCGCGGCGGGAGGGTCGGCGGCGGCCCCAGCCTTTGTTCCCCCGGCGGCGGCAGGGTCGGATGCTCTCGGCCTGGGCAGGCCCGGCCTCCGCCGGCCTTCCGGGGGCTGGGAACGGGCTCCGGGGGAGAATCGGCCCTTTCCCTAAGGAAACACATGTCTTAATGCTTTCTTTCTCTCCTGTTCTTTCTCCTTCTTTGTTTCTGTCTTTCTTTCCTTCTTTTCTTCTTTCTTTCCTTTCTTCCTTCTTTCTTTCCCTCTTTCTTTCCTTCTTTCCTTCTCTCCTTCCTCTTTGCTTCTTTCCTTCCTTCTTTCTTTGCTTCTTTCCTTCTTTCTTTGCTTCTTTCCTTCCTTCTTTTCTTCCTCTGTTTCCTTCCTTCTTTCCTTCTCTGTCTCTGTGCCCTTCCCTTCCCTTCCCTTCCCTTCCCTTCCCTTCCCTTCCCTTCCCTTCCCTTCCCACCACTGCCGGATCTTGCCGTTCCTATTGAATGCACCGTGCGTGATTTTGTACAATTAAAGCCGATAATAGGCAAGGAGCCCGAGGTCTCGTTCGCCGCAGCGTTGCGGGGTTGCTCCTGCGCACCTCAGCCATCGAGTTGTCCCCGCTCCGGCCGCGGCATCGTCCCAGCCCCAGCGCGTCCCTGGCGCTGCCAGCAGCTCCGGGGCAGGGGCAGCTGCAGGCAGCCCCAATGCCGGGGTCTGCTCCCCGCACCCTGGGGCTGCCAGAGGGACGGGCGAGCCTGAGGCCAGCTCGGCCGCTGGCAGAGGTCTGCCTCTCGCACTGGTGAAGGCAGCGCAGACACTTGTCTGCTCGCCACAGGCTTTAGCTGGCTGTAGCAATCGCGTATTTCATGTGGATTCATTATGTGTCCTGACAGTTCTAGAAGGTGTTTGCAAAGTTTGACAGCAGTTTATCAAGGCTGAAATGACTGGATTTAAATAAAAATAGCTCTATATAATCTTTTTTTTTTTTTCAACACTGAGGCATTTGACATACCATTCAAGCCCTGTGCAAATAGATTTTCTGTATTATTTTTGTTGCAGAATTGGCATCCGTACTGCCCCTATTGCTTGTTTTCAGTTTCTCCACTCCTCTGTAATCTGAGTAGTTTGGATGATTAACAACATGAGGGTTAATTGTATTTCCTCACTTGGTACATGGGATTATTACATGTTCATGGATTTTACACAGTTTCACTACTATTCACCCAAGTGGGTCCTGTTTCCCACCAGATATATGATTCACCTTGCTAAAGGTGAACAGTGCAAATCTGCTAGAAAAGGAATAATAATAAACGGGGCTTGCCTGAGTGTTCATGGTTCATTTGTGGGATCATAATATCTGCCAAGACTGCTGTAAATTATAAGAGCAGAAATCATGCTGGTTTTTGGTTTTGTTCTTAATTAAGTCAAGGCATTTGGAAAAAAACCCAACACATATTTAATTTCAGGTATCCCCTTCTGTGCTTAGGCACAGATAACATGTAGGCTGAGTGATTGCCCAGCCTTATTTTCATTTGCCTTCCTAGGCAGAGGCTCACGAGCAGCCTCTTCTCCATGGGGCAGCGCCAGGCCTGCCCCCGGAGTTTGCAGTCGGGCGACAGCGGCCGCTGGCTTCGGGAGGAGGGTGGCCCGCGTCCGGGCAGCCAGGCATCGCTGCGTGGCTTCCCGTGGCCATTTCCCAGCACGGGGGCCCGGTCTGCCTTCACGCGGGAGGGTCCTCCCCTCCGGCGAGTGGCATTGCGGCAGCGCAGGCAGCGTGGCCGTGACTGCCTCTGTGCTGCAGGTCCCGCAGTGCCCGGGGAGAAGCAGCTGGAGGCTGGACCGAGGCTGGGGAGGCGATGCCCAGCGCTGGGGAGCACTGGGCTGGGGGGTCTGCCGTGGGGAAACGTCCCGCAACTCTGACACAGCTCTTCTTCTCCTGCCCTTCTCCCCCTCCCCTGTGTGTTTCAGGACATGGAGGCGTGAATCAGCTGGGGGGTGTTTTTGTGAACGGCCGCCCCCTCCCAGATGTCGTTCGCCAAAGGATTGTGGAGCTCGCCCACCAAGGGGTCCGGCCGTGTGACATCTCCCGGCAGCTCCGTGTCAGCCACGGCTGCGTCAGCAAAATACTTGGCAGGTAAAGGGGGGACAGTGAATCCTTCTGTGTCCGTCAAGAGAAAAGCGTCAATGCCAGTCCCTTAATTGAAGGCTGCAAACAAATGGAGAATAGTAGAAACCTCAGGAAATCAGTCCAGTGGGGAGAGGGGCTTCCTGACCACTCACGGTTTTATATGCCTGATGTGGGAAAAAAGTGCCCCTATTCCTGTCTCTGGTTTGCCCCTTTCGCAGTTTCTTGTCGGTCATTGTAACAGAAAGTGCAAAATGCCACGTGGGGTGTATTTGCTGTACATATGGCACGTATCCTGCACCTGTCTGTTCTGAACAGACAGGGAGTCATCTTCAGTAAAATGGAAAAAAACCAGAAGGTGTGCAAGTTACTCGTTTTGCTTGCTGAAGAGGACTCTCTTTTAGCAGTAAGACCATTATATATGATATATATACATCAACATTGCCGTGTGTTCATTCACAAAGGGTATTTTGCAGTCTGTCCCACTGTTTAATTTGACATCTTTTTCTAGTCTTCTGCTGGAATACGTTCTTAATGAGAGCACAGAACACCATAAGTAACTATTAACCATCTTAATTTTGTCTGTTTTGGGAGTAGCCCTCTGGTTAGGCTGGAGCTGCTTGAACCACTATGGCAACAGGAAATTAAACTCCAAATTCACATAATTTCCTGATTTTTTTTTAAAATTTGACCTAGATTCAGGTCAAAAATACTGTCCTTCATATCTTCTTTGTATCTTGTGAACAAATCTGAACGTAATTTGTGTAAATAATAGTATTAAAATGGTTTGGACTCCAGGTATTGTGAGATACTTGAGCAACTTATATTAAGGGAAACATTTTTTGGTAAGAATGTTTTTCTGGATAATCTGGAAAAGTTAATTGCTGAACTATTTACTACACTTCCACAGTTAACTTCATTGTTTAGAATTTTACTTGTACTATTTTTATGTTTACCATCTTTTTCTTTTCCAATTTTTAACCAATTTGCTTTCCTGGACATAGCATAGCTGCACAGACTGTTAAGGCAATTTTTTTTGTAGTATCACGCAGGGGATCTGCTTGGATTAGCAGTGTTTACGATCTGTCAGTGGCCATTTAAGTGCTCAGAATCAGACTGACTTGGCAAAGTCACAGGCCCCTGGACTTGTAGCTCTTGGCATTCTTTTCCCCATAGCCCCCTCTTACCTGTACCCTCCTTAACTGGTGAACGCCATCTGCACAGCTCCGCATGGTGTGCTTTTAGAGAGCCGCACGAGCCAGCGTGCAGGCTACGCTCAGCGTCCCTGCTTTTTCTCTCACGCCTTCGTTGCAGGGAGATGCATTCCCCTGCAAGCTACAGGCATTCCTCCCGGTGTGGGCTTGAGGACAGTGGTGCCTTTACTGCTTAGAGAGGAAAACTTTCCGTGGGCTTTATCTGAGACCTGCCTGCCCATCGCGGGCTGTTTTACTCGGTTATCGCTTTGCGTGCGCTGTCGGCACAGGCTCCTGCTCCCAGCCTGGCTGCCGTGGTTCGGCTGGTGATGCTCTCCGCTGCAGCAGACTTGCCACCGATTCCTGTCAGGACCAACGTACAGCTAAGAAAGGGGCAATTTATCTACCTACCAGGCAAATGTCCGAGGGTTTTACTTTTGATAGTTTCAATGGATTTACCGTTAGATATATTTGCACTGTAGAGCTAAGAGCAAAGCTCCAGAGCTTTGCCATTAAAGTTGTCAACAATAAATTGGAATTTCATAGCTCATTATTTTCCTAACTAATAATTACAGTGGGTAAAATGTCACTGTAATTGCAGCTCTGTGTGTGTGTGTTTTTGCATGTGCGTGTGTGTGTGTGAAAAACAGGAATCCTTATGATAAAGCCTTATATTTGGAATTTTATGGTCGGAATTTTTCAGTCCTCAATACAGACTTAAAGAACATCCAGAGTCAGGGAATCAGCCGTTGCAGTGCAAGTGAAACTCTCACCCCTCGGAGGAGAGTACCGTAGGGGTGCCCACTGTCCGCCTGCATTGGCAACTTGCTGGGAGCAAAAGGCCCAGACCTGATGTACATAAAATGAAGCCAACTGCAGCCGTCCTTGCCTTTAAAATGGAGACAGGAGTCAGGGATGCCCGTGCTGTGCAGTCTGCAGGCTCTTTGCTGCGCCCAAGTTCATTGCCACGGCGAAGAGGAGGGAGGTGTCAGCGGCGTCGCTGGGCGAGAGCTGTCTCCTGTCGCAGTGAGCTCTCCTGGGTGCCCGGGGAAAAGGGTCTGGGCCCAATCCTGCACCCTCCTGTGCGAGGCAAGTCTCTCCATTGATGGGCGCATGCCTTTGCAGGCTCGAGGTGGTGACGGCGGGTGGGTAGGCAGTGGTTAGAGGATTTGGGAGTGGAGGTCTTGCTGTCCGGAGGGCACCAAGGCTTTGTCCCCCAGCGAGCTTGCCGCTGCCGCGGCATCGTGGCAGCGAGGGCCTTTGCCGTCACGGGTTACCTACCGTGGCGCAGTCACCGTGGGAAACACCATCTTGTCTGTGCAGCCGTGGCTTCCCAAGCTGCTGGCTGACGCTCTGCTCAGCTGGACTGTCCTGTGTCCTGGGGTAGTCGACAGGCACCGTGTCATGGTGCAGCAAGGCACTGTTGGAGAAAATCGCTAAGGAACGTTTGTAAAATCTGTTTTGACTGGAACTAAGAAAACTATGACTTTTTCTTTGGTAGTGTTCATGGCGTTGTCTGGCTTCCTTCTACACCCTCCTCACAGGAGAGGTGCCGGCAGCGGAGGTTTTGAGGCCAGGGGTGCAAGGTCTTAGTAGGTTTGTGCTTCAAGTTTGGCATTGTTTTGTCATGTCCTCAGGAAGCATGGGAGGAGCTGAATTTTACCCCCCTGCCCTAAAGCGCACTACTGGGCTGCATTTAGGGACACCAGGAGGGTTAATCCATCTCTGACACTTGACGCTTTCGATTACTAATATTGCTTAAATGGCTCATGGAGACAGGTACATCTGAGTCCACGTCTGCATCTGGAATATCTGAAAACACGTACAAACAACACGGTGTCAGTCTCTTTAAAGGAATTTCAGGCCCTGCACACAGAACTCTCCCAGAAAGATTGAAAACCGGTAGCGTGGCAGAAATTTGATGAACATGGTTCCGTGTTACAGAGAGACAGAGTTTGGCTGTGCAGCCTGTTTGTGCTCTGCTCACGCTGGAAAGATTGGGGAATTAATTTTTTTTCGTATAATGGGTATGTCAAGAAGCTGCAGAGAAAATATATTAATAAGCAGTCTTACGTTCTTACTTGGGAGTCTTTTCTGAGCTCCCTGCTAGAAATACGGGCACAGAGCACTGAGCGGACGCGTTTAAGCAGCTGAGAGCGCGCAGCTCAGTAGGCGTCTGGTTGAAAGGCTCATGAAGTCGAGGTCTGCTCTGTATGTGCTGGATCGGGGCAGTTGGGGCAGTTGTTGCAGGTCGGCACGGGGTTTATTTTTTGCCTGGTCACAAGAAAATTCACAAGATACAAAGAAGTGCATGGCTGGGAGAGTACCTCGTGCTTCCTGAGAGCGTGGCACAGAGGAGCCTGATCTCATTCGTGGTCTCCGCTCTGGCCCTCAGTGGATGAGATACGGCTTCTGCTCTTAGCAGCAGGTTCAAGGCTTCGTTTATTAAAAGGGGAGACTTGTGGGGCCGGGGATCTCAGCTGCGATGTATTGTTGCAATGCTACCAAAAGCAGTTGCTCTTGCGTGATTTACATGTGAAGAAGTCTGGCGGATTTCTGTCGGTTTAGGGGTCCAGTCCTCCCCCTTCCCCGGCGTGGCGTCAGCGGAGCTGCTGGTGTGGGCAGAGATGCTGTACCTGAGGAGGGGCCGCAGGACTGGCCACAGAAACCAACCCCACATCAGCTGGACCCTCCAGAGCATGGGCAGCTCCCTTTTCCTTGAAATTCGTGATTGAAACTACCAAAAGCATAATGTTAAAAAGAATACATTTTGAAAAATATTAACTATTAAAACCATAGTATGCATATTAAAAGCATAAAATGGGAAAAAGATATGCCGGCGTATTTATTTCAACGGTGCAAATAAAATACAATACCTAGCCTTCATTTCACTATGAAATGATAACAAGCTCTAGATATTAATGACAGAGAATTTCTGTAGAAACAGTAATTTACTACAAAAGAGTCCACCGCAAAAAGTGGTCTTTGGTGTGATTTGTTTCTATTATTGTCAGTACCGCTGATTAATAACACACATTTTCAGTTAATTTTGGATCCCGGCATGCCCTTTAATCTTGCATTGTTTCTTTTGTCTTGCTATTACAGAAAAATATATATTGTATCCCGAGGCCCAATTCCAATTACTATAAGTTAATCTATTAGGTGATAAAGCACTACATAGTCAGAAAATGTGTATGTGAAAGTGAAGATGTATCTCAGGATTTGCTGGGGTTTGGTTACCTTGAAATTATGTTCTCTATAAATCTCAAAGCATGTTCTCTGTCTCTTTGTGATAACTAAAGCTTTGTTTTGGATGTTGTCCCAGGTATTATGAAACCGGGAGTATTAAGCCTGGAGTGATTGGAGGATCAAAACCAAAGGTCGCCACACCCAAAGTCGTTGAAAAGATTGCAGAGTACAAGCGCCAAAATCCCACCATGTTTGCCTGGGAGATCAGGGATAGACTCCTTGCTGAGCGAGTGTGTGACAACGACACCGTGCCCAGCGTCAGTTCAATTAACAGGTAAAGATCTGTGTGGCCCTGGAAAGGGACGCTCCTCGGAAGCGCTGTCACTGAATCCTCATTTGTTGGTGGGACTGGGTGTTTTGGGCTGTTTGCCAGAAATGCAGCTTGCGTGTGTTTCCATGATGCATTTGGGGCTGGGGAGCAGCTGTGGGCTCACCTCGGCGGCCAAAGCATCACGGATTGTGAGCATCTCCTAGGAGTGGGCAGGTTCTGCTGCTGGCCTTTGCTTCTTTCCTGTCCTTTCCCCAGTCTGTGGGTTGCAGCCCTCACCGGTAACGATCCTGTGTGTTTGCTCCCAGTGAGGCCTCAGTTCTGCTCGACGGGGGGGTTCAGTGGGATGTGCTTCCCTGGGGGGAAGGCTCAGACGGCCACCGAGCGGGGCAGCAGCCATCTGGGGAGAGGGGGGCCCGGGTGCCTGGAGGAGGGGGCCCAAGGCACGGGTCTAAGGTACCACTTCTGTCCTCCTGACACCTCCTTGGTCTTGCTGAAGTTGGCGCAGAACCGTGCTGGCTGCTGCCTGCTGCCGTCAGCGTGAACATCACCTGGGGAATTTGGTCGGTAGCTTTCGAGTGCTTCAGCCGTTTGCTTGTTACATGGATGCACTTAAGTGGCCTTGAATTGCTTTTGTAGAAACGGAGGAGAATCTCGTTTTGAGCCTCAGTCCTGCATTTGGGAGTTTTGCCCCGACCTTGCCAGGCAGGACTGGGCTCGCAGAGGGGTCTGGAGCTATACGAACCTCCTGCTGTCTCAGTTACACCTGCTGTACTCGTCTGCTTCCTTCTGAGTTGAAGGATGTCTAAAGCTGGTGTTGAAAAAACCCGGTGAACTACTCTGTTATGGCTCCAGCCCTGCCAGACCGATAATAAAGGATTAATACTTGGAAGGCAGAGCGCTTGGGCAGCCTCATGCTCACCCATACCCCTGGCAAGCAGAGTCCTTTCATTTTCGCCCAGAAGCATGCTCTGTGCCGGGCTTCGCCCTCACCGCGCTGGTGAGATGGTTTTCACTTGTGCGATCGCATGCAAATTCTTTGAATGCAGCTAGCTATAAAGTCCCATCTGTGTCCATGGACGTGAAATAAATTGATGCAATATTCTTTTATTGGCTATCCCAACCTGATTTGCATTCATGGAGTTGCCGCTTGAGTAGCCAGAGTGGCTTCCCCAGTGTTAGCGGAGAGTGGTGTCTCTGCCTTTCCGAACTGAACGTTGAGTCATATTTTTGTGTGTTTAAGAGCAAAAATGGGTCAGTTCATGTGCAGCCTTTGCTGCTGCCTGGGAGCTCCTGACTCGCTGTGACTCCAGAGCAGCATTCAGTAACCCTATGGACGAGACGTTTTCAGTTTTAAAAAGGATTTGAGAAATAATACGAACACCAGGAAAACTGAAGGAAAATCCCACTCTGACTGTCCTCAACTAACTAAGGGCAAACTCTGTTTCCGTGAAAGTCAGGTCAAGCCCTGCCATGTGAGAGGCATTGCTGCTGTGAGCAGCCCTGTCTTTATGTAGTAGGACTTCAAGCATCCCCCAAAAACCTACCAAGAAAGCAGTTACAGCTCTAGAAAAACGAGAGACTAAGTAGCTTCCAGCCCTGTTTTGAGACAGTTTCCATATTCCACCTCTTGCTGCGTCCCTGTGTGTTTGCACACTGATAATGTGCACACACCCTCTGCCATTGCATCTGAAACCTGTTTCATGATCTGCCACCAAGTTTTTTGGCCGGAAATCTCATTCTTTCTCATCTGCTTGTGACTGTGGCTAAGATCTTTTCCTTTTGTTAAAGGTGTGAAATCCCTTTTTAGAAATGCACGCAACGTTTTTGAGTCAGTCTGTTTACCCAGAGAATTGCTTTTGCCAGCCTAGGAGCACATCCTGAAAACCCAGACCAAACTATCATGACAAGAAACTTGGAATTCACATCAAAACACTTGGCTTTGATGCTAAATCTTCCCAGTTCCATGCTGCAGTCTGTGGGATTTATCCTCATATTTAAAATTAAGTGTATACTTCATTTTGGTAGGGATTTTGGTAGGATCATTTTGGCTTTGCTGGTAGGGATGTCACACGCCAAGGCTGCAGATCCCTGCTCTGAAGGCACGGTGCCCTTATTCACCGCTGACATGCAGATCCGGTGCTGTCCTGTGGCCGCAGACCTGAACCCTCCGAAAGCGCCCCGTGGTTCCCGTCCTGCTGCAGGCAGGGTGACGCGGAGCAGGTGGCATTCCTGCACAGGGGAGGATGGAGCCGCCGCGCTGCTCCCCCCTCCCCGCCTCCCCCGTGCAGAGCGGGGATCCCCGGCTGCGCTGTTCCCTTCAGGGGAGCGTCGCTGCTCCTGGAGAACGGCGGGGCCACCGGGGCGGACTGCGCTCGGCACATCCCCGCTGCCTAGTGTGCCCGTTAGCGGATGAATTTGAGCTGCTGCCTCCGTATATGAGTGAATAATAACTATTATTATTAATTAATAACATTAATTAATATTAATAATAGGCCACTCTTCCGCAGCAGGAGCAACTCTGTGTGATTAAGGCTTAATTAATCATTGCGATTAGTTTTGCTCAAATAAGCCGAGAGCTGTCCAGCTGCTTCGAAGTGCTCCAGTCCTCCGTCCCTCCGGAGATGAAGACGTTTATGTGTCAGAAGGACCCAGACACCCTTCCCTCGCCACGACGGCGAGGAGGCCTTGTGCAGGGCATTATTTCCGCTCTTGCTCACGCAGGGTCCCAGGTCTTTGGCCGCGCTGCCCCGCCAAAGCTGCTTGCACAGCTCCCTCTGACCCCGCCCCAGGCTGGCTGCTCTGGCCCGTGACCGGGGAATTTGCTGCCGGGACCCATCCACCAAAGATGTCTGACAGCCAGCAGCTTCGCGCTGGGGCTGGCAGCCGAAAGCTGGCTTACCAACAGGCCAAGCCCCCGCCAGCCTCCATCAGACTCCGCAGAGGGACGGGGGGAAGGGGACGGCAGCGTGTCCTTTTCTGGGATGGGGCCAGGCGTCGCTGGTGGCGGTTCTGTACCGGCTCACGCGGTGACTTTCAAGCAAGCAACCGCTGTTTGTTCCCATGAATGCATCCCCACGCCAGCTCCGTCTCACGCCTCCCCTCCTCTTCCCTCTTCCAAATTCACGGCAGGCAGACATGGGAGAAGGGTTTGTTAGGTGAAGAGAGGAGAAGTGCTTACCACAGCATTACCGCTGCGTAAAGAGGGCATCAGGCAGGGAGATGTGCGGTAAGTGAGCAGCGTGCCTCCTTCAAGCCCGTTCTGATTCCGCTGCAGTCGGTGACAGAACTGTCTTATGTCCGGAGGCGTTTCACACCCCATCTTTTCTTTTTTCACGGTGCATCAGCAGGTGAGCGCTTGGTAGAGCACCTCCCCAGCTCTTCTGAGCAGCTGCCCTCTGTCCTGCAACACAGCACATGCCTTCTGGTTTTTCTGCATCTCTGAATTTTTCCTGATTGACATCATTATAAATCGGAGCAGAGCCTGTCCCCAGCGATGACAATGCAGTTATTCAGCTTTTAGGATTAGCATTTACTCCAACACATTTTTGTTTTAATATTGCTTTGGCTAAGCAAGTCCTTTTCTGAGGTATCCAAGTTCTTGAGCTGTGTCAGTGCCGTACCCGGGGCGGTCTAGGGACAGCCTTGCACATGTGTCCCAGCACCCAAGGGTGCAGATCACAGCCTGCTGGGATGTCTGGACCCAGAAGAGTCCAGCTCCCTGAGGAGGGGGTGCTGGGCCCGATGGGTGCCTAAATAGCAATGGCTGTCTCTTTCCCGGGTGGTGAGGACTAGGTCCTCCAAGGGACCGAAGCACCAAACTCCGCAGCATCCTGAGGAGCGTGTAGGAGTCAGTCACCTAAACATCCCTAATGCCAAAAATGGGCTGGAGGCAAAAAGACGGTCCTGGGTCCACGCGCCAAACTTTGGCCATTCGGTGGATGACGATCGGATAATACGCAGAAAGGCATTTGTGCGTATTGTATTGATGTAGGTGTCCTGAACTGGAAAAATAGTGCCTCATGCCCCTGCAATTGTGTGCTTAATGCTAAGTAGTCATTTCTTTTCAACTACATACAGGATCATACGGACGAAGGTGCAGCAGCCACCCAATCAGCAGGTCCCAGCCTCCAGTCACAGCATAGGTAAGGAAAACTTTTTTTTTAATAGAAAAAAAAAAAAATAGCATAATGGATTACAAATATTCTGAAGAACTTTTAATCATTCTTATGGACAGATAATTCTGCATAAAACACTTCAGCACACGTGCTAATGCGCCTTCTTTGTCATTCTCCAAGGGCTGAACATAGTAAATGAATTTTATAAATACTGCTAAAAGGTTTTGAATTTTACTGATTATTATGATAAATAGCTTTCACCATGAGACAGAAAATTGAAATCTAAACTAAAAAACCCCCACTAATGGGGGTCTATAGAATGTCAGATAATTAAAGTAATAAATCAAGAAAGGGATACTTATTCATAACATTTTCTGCATCATTAGTCAGTAAGTAGTTTTGAATGTGTTTTTTTCATCTATCAACCATCCCTTCCATAATTCTTTGTGCACTTGCAGTCTTGAGTGAAGAGGTAGCAAAACTTTCCGAAACTTTAATTCAGCTGCAGGCTGGCGATGCTGCGCCCGGAGGCAGGCGGTGCTGCCGGAGGGGGTCCCCGGGAGGGACGTCCTGGCTGGCGAGGCATCTTCAGCCCTTGGCGAGGCTGACGGTGCCTGCCTGGGGTGGCCGCTCTGCCGTGCCGCAGCGGGGATGGAGGGGCTCGGTCAGGGCTCAGGGCTGGTGTCTTTTTGTCCTTGTTCCCTGAAAGCCGCCGGGGCACACGGGTAAGCCCTTGCTCCATAGGCAGAAGGGACGCAGGGTGGGGGCCCCGGTTCCTCTCTGCCTTCACGCTCTCACCTGTGAAATGGGGAAGTGCTTGCTGACCCCCTTGGCAAGGGTTGGCCGGCACCATGAGACACAGAGCATGGGCACAGAGCTGTGTGAGCTCTGCGGGCTTGTCAAAGAAATCACGCCACAGCCCTGTGTCCTGAGCCTTTCTCTCCAGGAAATGCCAAAACAGTCTCAAAGCATCCCTCAATTTGCTATGGTGGCTTAAGGGCTGTCCCTCCTTGAGGAAAACAAGAGCAGAGAAGAGAAATCCTGTTTCTCAGGGCTTGGGGTTGACAGAGGCAGTAGGGATTGCCGACACAGGTTTGCTCCATGTGGGCTGTGGCTGGGGATTTTCGGTGTGGTCCTGCAGAGGAACCCCCCATGCTGAGGGGCTGCACGGTGCTTTCTGGGGCGCAGGGATGTGCCAGTGCAGGCTCAGCCTGTGAGCAGGTGGAGGTGGCAGCGGTGCTGCCTCCTCTGCCTGCTTGCGTGCAGCCTCGGACTCACACGGTGTCTGCAGCCCTGGCTACACCTCCAGGCTTGTGTCGGCTGTGACAAATGACCCCCTTTGGCTGGACACAGCCAGCACCCTTTCCTGAGGACTCTGTTGAAGCAAAGTGGATTTAATTCATATTTTGGGGAGCCTCAGGGCCCTTCAGCCACGTGGCCCACAGCTGGCCATCCCCGGGTCCCCAGGCAACCCCCGCTGTCTGGGGGTCTTTGCTGGCTGGAGGCTGGTGGCTTGGGCCAGCAGGGTGCGGGGAGCAAACCGAGCGCAGCGAGCGCAGCCCCAGTGAGCGCAGCCCCAGCGAGCGCAGCCGGTCCCTGCCCCGGGAGCTTGCTGGGGAGCCCGTTCGTGGAGGCTCCTCTCTCTGCACGGCCGTGCTCCCAGCCAGCTCTGTCACCCTGCTGATGACACGGGCTGCTGTGTCGCCTGCCGGGGTCCGCTGGCCTGAGCAATGTCCCTTCCCACCGTGCCTCACTCAGGACGGGGCGACCGACCACTAAAGCGAGGGCATCCCCCATCCCGCAGCGCACGGCCCCGGCCCCTTCTGATGGCGGCGAGGGGTGGCCGTGCCTCCACTCCCGCCGCTGCCCAGGGCTGCTGCGGCACGCCGCTGGGTGGGCTGGGCTGGGTGGGGGTCCTTCCCCAGCTGGAGGGGCTGCGGTGGCTGGCAGAGCCCCAGCCCACCTCCATCACGCTGCGAGAGCCGGTGGCTTTTGGGTAGGCTGGCCCTCGCGTTGTCCTGCCTGCTGACCGCCTGGCCTTGCCTTGCAGCCTCCACGGGGTCTGTGACCCAGGTGTCCTCCGTCAGCACGGACTCTGCCGGCTCGTCCTACTCCATCAGCGGGATCCTGGGAATTGCCTCCCCCGGCACCGAGAGCAACAAGCGCAAGCGGGATGAAGGTAGTGGGAGCTGTTTTCTGGCGGGGTGTGCGTGCCAGCGCGCGGCTGGGAGCGGTGGGCCGGGGCCGGGGCGGATGCTGCGTGCACGCCATGTGATGCAGCTGCGGATGCCCCCATCGCTGGCAGCTGTGGAGGGGTTTGGTCCCGTTTCGGCAGGCCTTTGCCAAGGTCACAGCCCACCTGGGGACCTTGGGCATGACCCGGTGGCCAGAGGCAGGACCTCTTCGGGGAGCAGGGGCTTGTCTGGGTGTTTCAGAAAGCACTGTGGGTGTGTGTCACAGTTTTTAACCAGACCCTCCTCCCTTCTGGGGAACGTTTCCCTGCCGCCAGTGAAAAGGGGAAGAGCCACCATTATGTTGACACTGTGGCCACCTGAAATGTAAAATGTCAGAGACAGAAACTTAATGGCAGAGCTGTCTGCGGTGCTTTGTCTCTGCAGGTCCCCGCAGCTCCAGGGGCTTTCGTTGGCCCAGGGCATGGGAACGAGCACGGTCTGGTCGGGGCTGGGCATTGCCAGTGCTCCTCAGATCTGCTGCAGGGTTTATGGTCCTGCTTCATTGTGTCCTGGGCACTTTCCCAATGAAAACACTGCTTTGGAGAGAAGGACGTTGGGGATAGGGTGGAAGGGAGAAGGAGAAGTTCTGCATTGGTGTCCTACAAAAGTGCCTTTAATCTAGAGCATCCCTTTTGTTTAGTAAGAGCTTACAGAGACGAGTTGAGGCCAAGACTGTGGATGCGCGTGTGGTAGCGGAGGGGGCACCGGAGCCTTAGCAGCGATGCCGTGGTTGTGGCCGCGGAGGGCCCCGGGGGGAGTGGCGGCTGCCTGCCCCGCGGCAGCACCGGGGTGGGGTGCTGCCGTCCCGCCCGACAGCAGGGCAGGCTGCTGCCCCATGCGGGGAGCGCCCGTCGTCCCCGGCTCCGGCAGCGCCAGCGCCACGCTGCAGCCAGCGCGGGTCTGATCCCTGTGCCCCCCGCTGCCCCCGCTGCCCCCACTGCCCAGCCCCACAGGGGTGGAGGGAGGAGCGGGCGGGTGGGCGGACGCTGCGGTGGTGGCATTGACCGAACCCCTGGGGAGCCCAGCTAAAATCGGGCGAGGTGCCCACACTGCGCAAACAAGGCCAGGTGTCGGCGGATGCGCTGGTGGAAACGCCAGGTGAGGTTGCAGAGTCGTGCTTGGTTTACTGAAACTGGGGGAAAAACTGCAGGAGGATTTTGGGGCCGATTTCAGCCATGTGGGGACTGGTCCAATGGCGGGAGGATAAACCTCCCTGTGTTCAGGTACTTGCTGAATATGCTGTTATTAGTTAACTCTGCCATCATACATCTGATTTTTTTTTCCAAATCAAAGGCACAAGTGCATAGATAAATATATGCATTAAAGCAGGTGGGGTAGAAATTTTGTATTTTATCAGCCATGTCAAGAGAGAGGCCCTCTGTGGTGAAACCACACAGCTCTGTCGCAGCCCTGTCCTGAAGCACTGTTTCTTGGGTGCCTGTGATTAAGAAGAATCTCTGATTTAAACCAGAGAAGACTGTCTGGCTAAGAAACAAGAAGCTCCCAAAATTACAGAGAAAAAAATTAAATGTTTCCTTGGAAAGATCAGAAGCAGAGCTGAGAAATTCCCCAGCTTTCGCCAGTTCACATTTAGAAGAGAGCACGTGATTTCTAAAACAACCCCCATTGTTTTGGCAGGATGAGTCATGATTTTTGAGCTCGTAAGCCGGAGAGTAATGCTGTCCTCAGCAGACCATTTAAACTGCTTTTATAATAGTCTCAGGGCTGCAGATTTGGAGACGCATAGGCAGATACTTCACTTGTCTTTGTGTGTTTGAGGGGATCCCCAGGAGCATCCTTAACCCCTCCCCATCCCGCTCAGCACAGGGTCCCTCTGCACGGGCAGGCGCAAGGTGCCCACGGAGGCATCCCAAGGGTCCACGCTGCAGATGACAGGGAGGTGGATCGTGTATGCTAGCCTCTAATGTGAAGAAGAGAAGCATGTCATCTAATTACGGCCTGTATCATGATGCAGATGCACAAGGGGGCAGAGTTAACTTTGCCATTTCCTGACTTTGGAGAGCCGGAGAGAGACTACCTCTGTATCGAGCCCCTCACATCATGTCTTTTGCCATGTCACAGCATTTCTCGGTAGCTGCTGCAAGGTGTGTGCCTGCTGCTGTACCTCCATGTACATCTCCTGTAGCCACAGGCTGCGCAGTGCTTGTCCGGTGGTCCCGGGTCCCCTTGGCTGGGGAGCGAAGTGGGGTGGGCTCGCCCCTCCGGCTTCCAGCTGCATCGAGCGCTCGGTGTGATTCATTACCCGGTTTTGTTCTCCTCACTCTTGACATTTTTTTAGCAGATGTCACCAGTCTTTAACCCAGTGGGGAGCTTGCTGGGTAGCAACAGGGGCAAACCAAATCAGACAGTCTTTATTGGTTTATATAGCTGAAGGTGTCATTTTTTTCCCTGTTGTAATATGGACTTGGAGCAGATGTGCCTTCGTGGGGGATCGGTTGCTTTCACTTGTGGTTAAAGGACATGCTACTGGAGGCTGACACAAGAAGCAGCCTGTTCTGTAACGAGGCAGAGAGATACCGTCAGCCGCTGCAGCCTCCAGCAGCGGAGGCTGCTGGGCAGCAATCTCGCTGCTTCACTTGCAGATTGCCTCCTTTGAGTTCCGTGGCTGCACGTTCGCCTGGCCCCGCAGCTCAGGAAAAAGCTGTAGAGGAGGAGGTGGGTGGCAGGGATGTGCACAGCGATCTTGCTGAGCTGCTCTGGGTGTGCTTTAGGGAAGCCAAGGGTGGGCAGTGAGACCCCGAGTCAGAGCGGGCTGGATGCTCCGTCCAGTGCTTACAGCCGGCAGCAGTGCAGGGACGGGTTTCACTCCACTGCTTGCAGCTAGTCAGGTGGCTGGCGGTGGTCCCGTAACGGCACACCTGACAGGGTCTGCATTTTTGGGAAATGCTGGGCATCCCCTGTCTGGAAGTCAAAGCTTGCTGACGTGGGATTAAATAATCCTTGGTGAGCTGTGAGAGGAGGGCGAAAGGGAGCTGCAGCTGCAGGCAGGCGCACAGGAGTCTGGGCTAGAGATGGAGTGCAGGGCACGTTTTGGGGATGAGGGAGGTTGCTGGGCTGCGAGTGCTCTGGAGGAGGATCCGAGGAGCCTGTAAAAGGATGGGGGCAGAAGGGCCAAGGCAGGGAAGAGCCCACCCCTCCTTCTCCCTTCAGTCCTCTCTCCCCTAGCCCTGGTTTCCATCCTGCACGCTGTAGAGCTCTGTGGGTACGGGAGAGCCGGCAGAAGAGCTTAACCCCACAGAGTGACGCTCCCGGCACGTTCGTGCCGTCCCAGCTGAGGGGTCCTGAAGCAGGCGTGTGTGCCAGAGGCACGGGACGTGGCTCTCGCCTGGGATCTTCTCGAGAGCTGGTGCTGTCTCTGCAGGAGAGCAGCATCTCTCCGTCAAAGCCAAAGCCCAGGACTCCTGCTTCCGCGAGCCCTGTGTGCTCTGTAAGAGGCAGGCTGTCCGTGCTCCCCTTACAACCGTGCTCATCTCCCCAGGGCGAGGGGAGCTTGTGGGGGGCGATGCCGGCTGCTGTCGGGACCAGCTCGGTGGAGAAGCACCATCACGCCTTGTGCAGAGCTCTCTGCTTGCCAGTCCAGGAGGGCTCAGGCTGCTCGGTCTGAGGACGTCGTGTCTGTCCACGGGTTTTGCCTTTGGCACAGGCAGCTGCTGTTCGTGCTCTGCTCCAGCTGGCAGTCGCTGTCGGGGCTGGCCTGGGGGCCGGGGGAAGAGGCTTGGTTCCTGAACCCTCGCAGAGAGCTGTGGCTGGCTCTCACTGGATTTATGAACAGGGGCTGGAAGGATTAAGTGAATCTCTGTTCTCACACCTCTTCCTTGCTTTACGCAATACGCAAACCATTTCCCTACATGGGAATGATGACCTTTGGAGCAGATGCTGTGTATTGCGTTGGGGAACTTCATGCCTAGTGGTGAGTCTTCTACCAACCACCTGATTCTGCAGCTCTAGACATTTACATGCTTTTAGCTTAGCCCACTCCATGACCCACAGCCCGACGGATGCAGAAATATGCTCATGCCCTCACTTTGACACTGAAACATGCAGGAATCTCCGATACTGGCAGCTGATAGGGGCGGTTTGCAAGCATGACCAGCAGCTGAGCCACGCTGAAATCTGTTTGCGTGCAGTACTTGCTCCCTAAGTCCAGGACGCCCCTTGTGTCACCAACACTGCATCTGTGCTGCTAAACTAGAGACCACTGGTGCCCAGGCAGGAACTTCGGCTGGCCCATCCTGCGGTGGTTAGCATGGCCATGGCATGATTTTGGCCTGTGCAAGCTGGCGTCCTCTCAGCCAGTGTCTGCTAACACAAGGGCTGGCGCGTGGAGGCATCACCCTGCTGCCCAGTGATGGTACAGAGGATAAGGGAGTTTCCTCGCGGGGACGCAGGCTGTGCTAGACCAGTCGGCCTGTTTTCTTCCGTCGTGTAGATGCAGCTCCTTAGAGCAAAAGGCTACG
Organism: Ciconia boyciana; assembly: GCF_034638445.1. Taxonomy (NCBI): domain Eukaryota; kingdom Metazoa; phylum Chordata; class Aves; order Ciconiiformes; family Ciconiidae; genus Ciconia; species Ciconia boyciana. The sequence continues at coordinate 102,310,145 of NC_132937.1, read as the reverse complement.
TGCAGCAGTGAGCACCTTACTGCAAACTGTCAGCTCGGCCCTGGCCCCTGCCAGGAAACGCCGTCGGAAGCAAATCGAGCAGGACACCCTCAACAAAGCACCGCGCAGGATGCGAGTGTCCGCTACCCACCCACCCCTTCTTGCTGCAGAAGAGGTTTGGCAGATTTAAATACCTGCACTGAACAGCTGCACAGACCATATTTCAAATTCACTGGTATAGAGTCTTCTCAGCAGTGGAGGCATTTGGGGAATTGAAACCAGCATAGCAGGAGACCTTCACTCGTGCGAGTTGTTTTGTTTCCATTCTCACCAACCATAACCCTACGTTGCTGTCAGCATCTGGTATGATGATGTAGGTGCTTGTACTTTGTTTTCTCAACTGAACTGTTTGAAAAATGCCTTTCCTTTAAACATAGACTTGGTATATTTAAAGGCGTTTGGGTCACAGGCTTCTGTCTGGGAGGATAAGCCTCCAAGAGGGGCAGGAACGCTAACGGGAATGAGAAGAAACTGAGGGTGGGTGCAATCCAGTGCCTTACAAAACCATCCGATGTTACAATCACCACGTTTTGACGCAGGGGTGCCCCTGGTTTGGTGCCCCTGGTTTGGCACGTCTGGGCACCCAGGCAGCACTGACCTGCACAGCCGGCTGAAGCTGCCGGGCACGTTTCCGACGGTGCCGGCGCTGCAGCGGCTGCGGGAGATGCCTGCCTTTGAGAACGGCCGAGCAAGTGCTGTGCACTGACAAATGCGGACACAAGCTCGCCGTGTCAGTGACACGTCTAGGGGGAGAGAGACCAGGAAAAGCAAAGCAAGCATGACTAAACATGAGTGAGGACTAATAATACAGACAGTATTTCTGCATTTGTGTCTTTCCTCTGTACCAGACCCATGAACTATGTTTTCCCAGCGGGACAGGAACAAGAAGCTACACTCGCAGCTAGGCAGAGGCTTGCAAGGCTGTGGGCATAGATGCCTTGGAGCCTGCACAGCAGATGGTCAGCAGCCTCGGAAGGGAGCATGATGCCGAGTAGGTGCTGCCAGGATCTTCTGTTGCCTCCTCTTGTGGCTGAGGGACAGTGCGGCTTCCAGGGCATCTATTCTAGGAGATTGGTGGGAAGGCTTGTGAAGTGTTTTTCCCCTTTGGTTTAGCTTTACTTCTTGAAACGTTGAACACCAGAACCACAGCTGGTACCCAGCTCTGCTGAGTGTGGTCAGGTGTGATGTCCACAGCTCCGTCCCCGTGTGAGCTCTGCCCCGTGACCTGCAGTGTATTCATGCGGCACGTGAATCGAGTCTCGGGGCACTCTGCTGCTTTGTCTTCTTGCGGCGGAAACAAACGTCTGCCCGTTCTGCCCTCTTGGTCCCACTGTCCTGCCCGTGCCGTCCGTCCGTCCTGCCAGCAGAGACCTCACACCTTGTCACTGAGCACCGTGCCACGGGAACGTCCGGGCTGGGCTGAAGCCCTGGCTGAAGCCTGCGGCTCACCTTGAGGGGTTATAAGGCCAGCCCTGCCAGCCACGGGGCTAGTTGTGAGCGTGTAAGCCCCCTTTCCGGCCATGGCTTTCCAAGTCTTCATAAACGCAAAGTAGATCTCATTGTAGCTTCCTTGGCAATGGAGGATCTTTATTCTTCTGTCTTTGAGGGCTGAAATGTGGGTCTCCTCTGGTCACCCATGGGCCCCTCTTCCTGGCAGCCAGTGCTGGCAGGGGACCTGGGTCCTGGCTTTGCGGGCATTCTCTGGGTACCGCTCATCCCGGGGCACCTCTGGTGACGTACTGCTCCGGCGTAAAAGCCCTCTCCTCTCTTGGGGTTGGGATCTCCTCCCACTCCAGACTTACTCCCTGGAGTTTCCTGAATAGGTTTAGGCACTTTTGGCCTGGGGGGTTTGAGCATCCCTGTCGGGGAGGAGTTGCTGAAAGAGGGTCACAGCGCTGACGGGGACCGCGGGGCCTTGGACAGTTGCTGGCGTGGGCGTGTGGGAGGTGAGGGAGCCCACAGATGTGTTTGTGTTGTCTGTCCATACTTCAGGGCCTCAGCAGGAGTAAAATACGCATCACAGACAGTGGGTGATGGAGTTCAGTGCAGAAATTAACCACCATTGAGATCCCGTGTCGACAGAAGTCCCCGTAACTCCTCTCGCCCCAGATAAGGACCTGAGCCTGACAGTACGTGGTGGGGATCGATATTGTCCTCTCCAGCTCTTCCCTGGGGTCTTCTGCACCGTGCAAGTGATGTGCAAAGGAATGGAGCCTTTGGGAATCTGAACCACAAGGGAAACAGTCAAAGACAGAGACTGTGAGGGGAAAAAAGCAGGAGGTTAGGGAGGGAGAAAAAATCACCTGCCAATAGAAACTTGGACTTTGTGATACCAATGTGCCAAACTGTAAGTCCGGGCAGTGATGAGTGGGGAAGGGGCACCGGGAGGGACCGCCGAGCGAGCAGAGAGGGGGACTGGCCGTCCCTCCTGGCCGTACCGCACTGCAGCGGTGATGCCTGCCTGGAGCATGGGGGGATGCGGGCGCAGACCCCACTGCCGAGTCAGCGATGGCCGGAAAAAGGCAGTGGAAAAGTGCATAAAAGGTGGGAAACCAAACGCTCCGTAGTGCAGGCTGTCAGGTGAAACAGGTGGAGTCGCCCAAGTCCACGCAGAGGTTAAAGAGAAAGAAGCCCCTTCCAGAGTCCCGGGAAAGTGCTGGAGTATAATAATTTCCAGGCCCACTTCAGCAATGCTTACTCACTGGAGTTGTCTTTACTCCTGGGGATAACTCCAGTGACTATAATGAGATGAAGCCTTTGAAGGGAATGAGGTTTCGCAGGGTCAGCAAGTGCTGATTTGAATTTCTCCTGCTGATGCAGATCACCCTGTGCGTTCAGGGATCCTCTCCTGGTGTTGCAGAGAGGGGTGAGCTGTTTGTGCCACCGGATCGTTATCTCCTTGAAAGAGATGGTTTTCCCCCACCACACGGACACTGAAATCATCCTTTTAAATAGAGTTTGATCCAGACTTTGCTAGTTACATTGCAGTGATGGCTTCATCTGTGTTATATCCGACGTAATCTATGGCTTGGTGAAGGTTTGTTTTTTTTTAATTTCATTGAAAGCTTTTTCCCGAGTCCTTGGATATAGTTTCCCACAACACTGGGGCTTTTGTTTTGTTTCACTCTCTGCATTTACCTCTTGTGCACCTTACACAGGGCATTCTGAATGCGCTGAAGTGGCAGCAGCCTCTAGCCACGTTGGTGGACACCACCAGTGACGGTGTCACCCATGGATGGTGGTAGTTTGACACAAGTAGGGATGGTGTCACCCATGGATGGTGGTGGTTTGACATCACCAGTGACGGTGTCACCCATGGATGGTGGTGGTTTGACACGAGTACTGACGGTGTCACCCATGGATGGTGGTGGCTTCACACCAGCAGTGATGGTGTCACCTGTGGATGGTGGTGGGTGTCTGGAGGGGGAGTTTGACTCCCCCATGGCATGAGACTAAAACCCTTGCGTGTTCCCAAGAGCCACCCTCCATCTGTGGGGTTATTGGTGCTGAGCTGGTCGTCCCGGACAGTAACAAGTGGAGCTCAGCTGGCACAGGATTTCTCTTTGAGAGAAGAAGAGAATATTTTGACATTCCTCATGAAATTCTAGGGAAAAAAGAATAAATGTGAGTCAGTTCAGCTCTCAGCTGCAGCAGCGTTAAAATGGTGTAGGTTTGCTCTTGGCTTCTGAGAAAGTTCTGCACAGCTAAATTTGTGAAAATGAAACAAAAAGCCATTTCAGCACCCAGACCGTGCCGTTCTGACATTTGAGGGCGATGTGTTCCTACGAGCGCTGCTGAGGCAGGATGGTGTTTCTGGGGAGGGAAGGACCAACCTCTGTCCAGCCGGGTGATGGAGCCTGTGGGCTGAGGTCCTCCATCGCGGGGACAAATCCCTTCAGCTCTGTAGGACAGCGGGAGCATCCCGTGCTCTTACAGCCCTCCGTGTGCTTCCCAGCTCCCCAGTGACACCCTGAGCTGCGAGCGTGCTGAACACCTGGGGCTGCCTGCGTCCCTGTACTCTGGGGTACCAGTGCCAGCACATGACCTCTTCGGGGTCCCTGTGGACATGGGGCACGGCTGGGCGGATGGCCGTGGCTGGCAGGCAGCCGTCCCCGGGGGCGGACATCCCCATGGCCTCGCTCCTGAGGGGTTTGGAGGGATGGGCTGGTTCTGCCCCGGCCGTTGGTGATGCTTGCCCCGGGTGGTTTTGCGTGTTCACAGCTCAATGCAGGAAAACTCCCCGCCAGCACAGCTGCCCTTTCCAAGTGAGCGGGTTACCGGCTGTCTTGTGCGCACGTCAAGCGTGTTTGTCACTTTCTTCCTAATGCAGTCCCCGGGGCCCCTATTTTCAGGAGAGCTCTCCTCCAACTCCGGGGTGAAGCCCTGCTGGTTTGCCACCGGCTTCGGTGGAGCGGGGATTTTCCCGGAGCTATGTTAATGAAAAGCCCAGACTTCCACCACTCCTTACAGCCCTGCTGTAGCTCCAGCTGTTCTCATCAGGAGCTGTCGAGTGCTAGATGCTTTTCAAGGAATAACCTCTTCATATAGGTTTAGCTAAAATCCAGTTTAGGGGCAGACGTCTTGTCAGATCGTCCTGACTGCGCCAGTACCGGGGCTGGCCAGGATTCTTTTGCAAGAATGCATTTTCCAAAGAAAAAGCAGTTTGGTGGGAAAGCAGGACTTGTCAATGTTGATGGATGTTTGTTATAAATGCTAATATAAAATAAAATAGAAAGGTCATGAGCAAGATGAATTATTCTGATTTTATTGAGAAATTGGTGGCATCCAGAGAGGAGGAAATACTGAGGTGCAGTTGCAGTGCGTGTATGTACATATGTATCTATACAGAGCATGTATGTACATACCTCTAATGTCTCTATCACCTACATACATATACAGAGAGAGGTGGTAAAAGTTTTGCTTTAGGATGGATATATTATTTTATTCACAGACTTTCACAATTACCTTTCCACATCGTAAATGATGATAGTGATCTTTGAGAGGACTGGAGAACAAAACCAAGAACAGAAAAGATTGTTATCTGGGTTTTTGCCGGTGTGCCGGTTATTTTTGTGACTTTCAAATTACGCACTTGAGCGAGAGGAGGGTTGCACACTTTGTGTTGCGATGTGCGATGCTGGACTTTCCCCTTTTTTCCCCGTGTGTAGATCCACGTCGCTCGGGTCTGTCAGAATACGTCCGCGCTGTTAAAATAAATGCTTCAATTTCAAGCGTGTAAGGGGAGCTCTGGGGAGCTGCGGCCAGCTCAGCGCGCATTTACCCTGGAAGAGAGAGATTTGGCCAGTTGGAGACGGTGCTTGGGGAGACACAGGGGCTATTCCCACATAAAAGGTCCAATGCCAGAGCATTAAGAAAATGATTCGGCACTTCGGCGGCAGCAGGAACTCTCCAAGTATCACGTATTTCTGTGTCAGGCTTCCTCTGCGCCCCCCGGAAACGGTAACGGCTTTCCCCTCGCCTCGTCCCGTGCTCACTCTGCACGCCGGGGCGACTGCCCGTGCCGCGGCACGGGTCAGCCAGGGTCTCCGTCCCGCCTTCCGAGTCTGCTCTGCTTCCTGGGGGAAGAGTAAACCGGATTCTCCCGCGGGTAATGGCAGGTTAGCTGCCTTCTCCATGGTTGCACAAAATGCATTGCTAGTACCAGGATTATCACTAGGACTGAAATCTGCTTCTGTTGCAGCTGGTGCAAGATTTGATTCGAGCTTACTGGGATTTTAAAGTAAAAATTATTTTCTTGGCTGAAATGACAAACTCCTGAAATCCTGAATGATAGTGGAAAACCACTTTTTTGTTGGTGCTTTGGAAAGAGCCAGAGTTAATATTTTAAGCTGTAATTGCTGTTGTTGCTAATCGGGAAGCTCCTGCTAAGCAGACAGCACAAAATCAGTGAGATGCAGAAAACTGGGGTGTCCTGAGACCAGAAGATTTCTCCAGTTCAGTTTTTGTCTGTCATGGCCTTTATGCGTACTCTTTGCACTGAGCGTTATTTACTGCTAGAGGTAGTTGTGCAGTATTGACTGAATCCTGCCAATTTTGCCCTCTCCTAGCATTTGTGGAATAGTCCCATTATTTACAAATCTATCCCGTTATTCAACAGACGTTGGAACGAAACGTGGCACAGGCTGTGGGATTATTTGCACCAGGCTTGGTGTCTGCATTTTGCACTTTGTGTGGTTTTTAAATAATTGCGTGAATGGCTGGTCGTACTGAGTTTGCAGAAGTATTGGACTCGTACCCGCAGGATGTCTATATTGTCTGCATGTTCCTAAGTCAAGAAGACCACCTTTACAGATCTGTCATGGCGTAGCGACCACGATACGGGAAAGCCTGGAGAGAGCTGTAGTACTTAGAAAGGACAGCGGTTTACTCGCTGTGCACCGTGCCCGAGCACAAAACCCTGGGGCAGGGCTGCTTGTGCCATGGAACTGCGGGTGGAAATAGGGGAAGATGCGTTTTGCAGCACGTGTGCGGTGGCTCCAGTGCAGCCGGCGTGAGCAGGGCACGTGCACGTGCCGTCAGCCTCCGGTGCTCGGGCTTTGTGCATGCCCTGCGCGTCCCGAGGTGTGGGCAGCCTGTGCATGCCCAGCGGCTGCCTGGGGTCCCAGACCTCCAGCAGCCCAGGCAGTGCCGCCGCAGCCATCATCAGCAATCAGCAGGAGCTTTGAGCAGAGGGCAGGACATCCAGATGTGCTGCAGAGATAGCCACATCCCTCTCTTTGTTCTTTTTTTGCTTGAGCAGACTTTTCAGATGGCAGAAGAAGACATAGTTGGGAAAATCCAGAGATACAGTGGCCCTGCCTGCCCTAATAACATGTATGTGTCTGATAGATTAAGTATTCCACTGATGTTTTGCTGAACTTCCACAAGAAGATGAATTTTAACTTGTTTCCCCACTTCATATTCAGCTAGGCTTCTTTTTCTGCCTGTGCCTCTGGGCAGTTGTCCCAGGTGGTCCCTGAGCTCCAGCTCTCCTGCCGTGACGGGGTGAGCACAGCACTCGTGCTGACGCGCCCCACCGATAGCTCTGGAGCAACTTTGCAAAAGCTTTTCCCTGGAGTCGGGTTCAGAGCCATGGCCTTTGCTTTCTCTGTTTATTTCCTTCATGAACCTCAGCTGTGGACACTGGTGTGTACATGGAGGTGCCTGCGCAGTGCTTCCTCATTTTTGTGTGTTCTTGCTTCTGGGACAGCGACCATCCACATAACGATGCCCGTGACTTCAGAGATGGGAAGAGCAGTCGAAGTGCTTGGACTTCTGAAAGCAACCTATGTCTTTTCTTCTGGCAGATGCCTCGAAAATTTGAGTGTGGAGTTTTCCCATGTTTTATCTCCTCTGAGAATCTGCTGAGAGATATTTGTAATTACCGTATACTTATGGTAATTAATTTAAGGTTATGGCTCTAGCAGGAGACTGATTTTCCTTTGCTGCAGCAGTTCCATGTTAGAGGTGGAGATTGGAATCCACGGATCTTTAGCTAAGGTGCCTCTCCAGACCCCGTGTTGGAGGGAAATCCAGTTAAAATCTGTCACTGGGCCCTGATCTGGCTGATTTGTAGCATGGCAAAAGAGATGTCTACAGCGGAGGTCAGGGTATTGGAAATCTGTCAGGGACTAACATCGGCGAAACGCGATGGCTTTCTGATCACATGGACGCTCCATCTTCATAAAACAGCATCCCTGTAGCTGTGTACCGTGGTGCTGAAGCAGTGGAACATCTGAAGGCTGCATCTGCAGCTCTCTGAATTTCTTTAGTCACAGGCTGGGTAAGAATGTGTGGCTGTTGCCAGCACTTTGTTTTCAGAAACCTTCTGCAGCCCCGTCATTGTGGGACTCTAACATCTTGCAAATAGGTGCAGAGCCAGAGAAAAGACGTCTCTTGCAGTTCTGAATGTCAGGGATGCAGGCCAAGTGCTGTAGGGATGCTTTTCTTGTGGGAACGGTGCCGTCACTGAGGGAAGGTGCTTCTTTCAGATGCTTTACACAAATCACATCACCTTTTAGTCAAAAAAGTGAAGAATGCAATCTAAAAAGCAAACTTGCAGTGAGGAGACCTCTGAAAGAACAATTTTACTCACAGGGCAGAGCTTAGTTTTGCCTTGTTGTGGCAGTAACTGGTCAGACACTGGATTTTGCCTGGTGCGTTGCCCTGCGGGAGCTGCTGTGAAAGGGCTTTCGCCTCCACCCCATCACTTCTGATGGCCGCGGTGCGTCTCCTCTTCGCCTGTTTCGGTGCGTCATGAGAGAGAGAAGGCACAGCCCCAAGGGAGAAGCTGCGAGACAGCTGCTGCACAAGTGCGCACATCGAAGGCTTTGTGGGGACTGAGCATTTCAGGTGAAGAAACCAGAACGTCTTGTATTGACTAAACACGCTTCAGCCCCCCGCTTATAATTCTGAGCAATTACTGTTGGACTTTGTGGTCCAGGTATTTCTTCTGGTTTCACTTTCCTTGCAATATAATTTTCTGTAGCTGCTGTCTCTGGGCCACTTGCATGTCAGATCGTTCTTTGGAAGGTCTCATAATGAGGAGTTGTCGTAGGGCATGGCGGGCTGCAGCTGCCTGGCCGCCCTGAATGCGGTTCCTTTGAGTTGGACAGATTTTGTGGTGGAGGCTTTTAAAAAAATTCAGATCCTTCAGATATGGTGCTGATTTCTTCACGGTCTGATATAAGGCTCAAGGCGCATGCCTGAGCGCAGGCAGCTGGTGCGGTACCTCGCCTGTTAACTGGAAAGCCTTCAGCGATGCCCACTGGTGTGGGGTCGGACCCTAGCAAAGTGGGGTGGGCGCGTTCCTGCTCCCTCTGCTCGGCCTGTCCTCGGCTGGAGGCGAAGCGAAGCTCCCAAACCAGCGCGCGTTGTCTCCCCGCTCAGAGACCGTGTTCGCTGGCTCCTGTGGTTGGAGAGAGCTCAAGAGCCTCCTGCCGTGTCAACGGGGCTCCTCTGCGTCTCCTCCCGTCTGCCTGTAATGGATTTTACACCTGAGCGGTTATTTTTGGTGGTACAATTCCTACCTGTCCCAAATGGGACATTTTGTCTCTTGTTACAATTCACAGAGCTAGACGGGGCTGCCGGTTTCATGCTGTGCAGCATCGACACATGATGCCCTTGTAAACATTACTGTCAGCAGTGGCAATTCCATCTCTATTGTCCCAATAAGATTTCATGCTTGACAGTGCCTGACTTTTTATTCCATAAGTCGACTAATAAGAAATAGTCATGTAGCGGGTTTTTCCTTCTCTGATTCCTCGGATTTCCAATTGCTTCCCCGAGAACTGGCACCCGGCCATTCTCTCCCCATTCTTGCCCCAGTTTCCTCCCAGGCACGAGGACGCAGGAGGTGGCATTTCTGGAAGAGCGAGGTTTTGTGACACAGCAGAGCCTGTCTTCTCCTGCCTAGCCCCAGTCGGGGGGACAAAGAGCAGTCCCCATCCATCATGGCGGTGGCTGGCAAAGGGGAGAGTGGCCAAGGCCTGGCGCGGGTGGACCAGGACGGGAGGAACATAATTATAGACGTGCCTGAGTCAAGGAATTTTTTTTTGGAACTGTTTAGGTGTGTGGCTCTGAGTTTTGAATTTGCGAAACTCTTCAGTTTACCCATTCTCCATCTCTTACACCCACGTGGTCCTTGTTGCAGAGGTATTGGGTTCCTAATGGTTTGATCGCCACAGCAGCTTAGTGGGTCAGTTTACTTTAAAGAGGGAGGTCAGTGTATGGGGATGCAGAGAAATCTGTCCGTGGTTCCCGCAGAAGTTAGTGTCTGGCACGTGAAATCAGCGTAAACCCCTCGGACCTCTTGGCCTTGTTCCCGTTTGCCAGGTCACCCTTCCAGAGCCTCATGACAGCCAGGGCAAGTTCCCGGGTACAGTCCCTCCTAGGATGCCGTGGATGGAGATGGAGCCGTTGAGTCGGCGTCTTGGCTCTGGAGTTGGAAACTGGTGCCACTTCACCACTCTGTGAGCGGAAAATTTGTTTGGCAGCGGGGTATCCACATGCGGGTCCCCTGACCGCTGCTGGGGCGGGAGCCCCTGGCCAGCGGTGGCCACCAGCACTGAGTTCTCACCGAGCTTCCCGAGATGCTCACGTCTTCCGTCCCGCGCCCGGGCCCTCTCCTGCAGAGCAGCGTTTCCCCCTGCAAAGCGGGGACTGCGGTGCTGTGGGGGGAGCTGGCGTGGCGGCAGCGGGGACAGGGGAAGCTGGGCAGACCCGCAGGGGTGCGGGCACGGGCCGGGGGTGCTCTCTGCACATTGCCACCGTGGCCAGCAGGTCCCTCGGACAGCGGTGGAAGTGGTGATCGCCGGCCAAACCAGTCCCACTCCGCTGAGGCTCCCAGCGCCGTCCTCGCTTCAGGAAAGACACAAATCTTCCTGTGCAAGCTGCGAGCTTCAGCATCGCCTTGCACCACCAGCCGTAGCACCACGCCTGCTGTGCACCCGTTTGTCACCTTGGAGACGAAAACGAGCCCAAATCGTTAATCTCTGTGCTGTCCTGTGGCTCTCCCAGCCGGGAGGCTTTCCTCACCTCTGATATTTAAAAAAAAGTAATGGTGCTGCTTGAATTTGCTTCCTGACGCCCATGCTGAGTTTGTAAGCTGGTCACATCTAACCAGTTACCACAAAATTGATTCTGGAGCCTTCTGTTTAGAAACCTGCAAGGTACATCCCAGGCAATCACGCTATCTCCATCAGGCACTGAATGAACCAGTCAATAATCACCATTGCAAAGGGTGCAGAGGTCTTTCTTATTACCCTTGATATTTTTTTATGAGCACCTCTACATAGGGAATAGCTATATGGATGGACAGATGGAATATAGATGGTCACTATGCATGTGTATACATATAGTATATGTGTGTATATATGCGTACAGATAGATCTAGGTATGTATACATAGACGGGTGCGTTCCTCGTAGCTCGTTCTCTTGCTTTCTGAATGAATCATACAAATACATGGGCCCAGATTTCTAAACCAGCCTTAGCTAAACTCGTACAGCTTCTGCCTGAAACCTTGTTGTGGAGATAACGGCAAACACCGTGACAGTTGCCCTAGTAGCTGGCCAGCCCAGAGTAAACACACCTGTGTTTTTCTGAAGTGCCAAAGGATTTTTGGATGCCTTACAGAGACTTGATAACGGGTAGGACTTTGCAGACAGGAGATCTTTGCTACATTGCAGCGTGTTTGGTTCGTGTCCTCACTTCACCAGTGGGGAAACTGAGGCACCAGGGGCTGGAAAAGTCTTGCTACAGGCGGCCAGCGGCACTGTGGAAGAGCCAAGGCTTGGAGTCAGGCTGGCGGAGACCCAGTGCAGGGCCGCCCTCGTGGTCGCAGCGCCGTGCCAGCTCCCCGCACCGTGTCCCCGGGAGCCCGTCCTGCCCTCGGAGCAGCTGTCGTCCGAGGCAGCCAGCTCTGAATCTCTCGTGCCCGCTCGCAGGAAGGGCGTCCTCGCTGACACGTCCTCGCACAAGAGACACTCGGTGGCCTGACAGGCGAAGCTATGTCTGTTTTCAGGTTGATACGATCCGTTCCCTTTTGCTGGGTGTCGTGCTCAGCTGGAGGAATGTGCGTGCGTGGGGACGTGTTTGTTCTGACGTCGTACCTCTGTGTGCCCCACGTCCCCCCCACTCATGGACCGAGTGTGTGTACACGACACAGGAGCGATGCAGATGCACGAGTAAGGGCTCTGCGTCCAGAGAGGTTGTAACTGGTTTTGTTGGGCTGTTTTCACGGGCTTTTGCTCTCCCCTGCTTTTCCCTGGGTGATCCCGCGCGCTCTGTGGGAAGCTGAAGGCAGCGTGGACAGGGCAGGGGCGGTTTGGTCCTGCCCGGTTCCCGTGGGTCGGGTACACCCTGCATCTGAGGGACTTCACCTCCTCATCGCTGATTAGCGTTCGCCTGTCCATTCTGATTGCACTCGTGCTCCGCTTTACCTTCCTGGCCACCCTGCAGATCCCACCGCTGGTCCCACGTTGACCTCTGGCCGCCAGGGACATTCGTGTTTACTGCTGGTGCTCATCTGCCAGCCCTCCAGCCCCGCCAGCGTGACTTGGTCCCATCCCCTTTCCCTCTCGCTGCCGGCGCAGGCAGAGGACTTGTCTCTGCAGCAGGACACTGCGGTGGGGCGTTAGTTTGCTTGTGAAGTGGGATGTTTAGGGGTCTCGTGCTGGCAGTCACCACCGGTTCTGGAAGGCGGCAGCAGCAAGGGGAAGGTGTCTGGCATGCTGCTTTGGTACGTAGGCACCAGCAGGCGCTGTGCCTTGGCCAGGCCTTTCTCCAGGTGAGAGGAGACCGAGCGCTGCCGTGGTGGGGAAGGGGCGGTGAGCGTGCGCAGATGCAGCCCCGTCCCCGTCCCCGTCGCCAGAGCCCACCTGCGGCCGCCACACGGGCTCCTGCTCCCTGCGCTCGATCGCCACGTGTCAGAGCCCGCTCACGCCGCTGTTTGTCACGGGAAGAGCTTATCACCTCCAGCAGCTCTGCCCACCCCACCGCCCTCTGAAATACAGCTGCGCGGGGGCAGCAGCCCCAGATAACGAGGGTCTCTGGCAGCGGGACGAGTGGAGATCTCCGCCAGCAGCTGATGAGCATCGCGGGAGAGGAGGCAGCTACTGCGGGAGGGAATGGGGTGGGCCCACCGTGGGAGAACCGAAACCCGGCCGTCTGGCGGGTGCTGGCAGCTCTTAAAAACAAATCATAAATGTCAGTACCAGATACGATTGCATTGAGATAGCAGAGGTCCTGAGGAGTCCTGATGGGCTGCCGATAGTCGGTTGAAACAAATTGCCCAGTGCTGTGATACCTCAGCTCCCAATAACAGAGGGCAAATGGCCTTCCAGGGGGAGATATAGATTTTCCTTTGAGATATGGAAAGGGAAATAAATTAAATTATGTTCGAACATGGGGTTCTCTCTCTCTCTCTCTTTAAGAAAAAGAAGGGGAGAGGGAAAGAAGGAAGGGAAATGGGAGGAAAGAGAAAGAGAGAGAAAATAAGCTTCAGCAGGCATTTGCAATTTAATTGATATTTGGCGGCAGGAAGCCAATCAGTATAAGTAAATTGACGTTATAAGATAAAAATAATCGCCTAATGGGATGCCTTCCCCCACGGCTGCAGCAGGCCAAATAAATACGGCGTTGCGTGTCGAAGCAGCGTGGCGGCCGTTCCTGGGCACAGCCTGCTGCCGCCGCGCTGGCGGGGCTCCGCGCGGGCTGCGGATCATTTTTATGGCACCTGTCTCTGCTCCCCAAGAGCAGGCAGTGAGGGGTTGCGCGTTGATTGCCGCTCCAGCCAATGGTGGCTGACGGAGAGACCGTAATTAATGGCTTTATTTGCTGGAGCACCGCTGAGAACAATTGCGTGTGTTACGGCAACGACTGTGCCCACGTCCCGGTGGCGCGGGGAGGTGTCGGAGCCTTCCCGAGGGTCGGGCGCGGGGTGCGATGGCGGACAGGAGCCGGCGGCACTTGCGGGGCTCGGCTGGCCCGGGCGGGCAGCGAGAGCACGATGCCGGGCGCGGGGTGCCAGCAGCGCGCTCCCGGGTCATCCCAGCGGCGGTGGCGGAGCAGACCCCGGGTCGCTGGCCCGTCTGCAGCTATGGGCAGAGCTGCCCACACCGTCTTCGGGGAGAGGGCAAACAGCAATGGGCGCTGGTGTGCTGGGGGGGGGACCCCTCATTTCCCACCGGGCGGGGGTAACGGCCTCGCTGCCCGATCCCGCCTGCTTTGCACCCACCCCTGGCCACTGCCCCTGTGCCTGCTGTGCAACGGCAGCAGAGTTAGCTTCGCACCTTACAAGTTTTCTTCCTTTCTTTTCTTTTTCTAAAAAACAGTCTCTTTCAGAGATTTCACCCAGAAGCAGAGTGGTGCAAAACAGTCATTTTTGTGAACTGTGCATGGTTTCGTCTTGTTGGCACTACCTTTAGCTCGGGTGTGGGAAGGTGGTCGTGGCTTTGCAGAGCACGCCTTGTGGAGAACCCGTGGCTACGTGTAAATGTTCATGTATACACACGTGTATGTATGTAAGGAAGAAAAATTTTAGGCAGCGTGCATCCTGAGTGTGCTTCCTTTCTTCCTAAAGGGGATAAAGGAAAGAAGAGAGTTGGGGAAGTAAAACCATGAAAAATTAGATTGAACCCCTCCTAGAGATTCTGTAAATCTTTTTAAAGAAAGAATGCTTGTCTTTTATTTAACTATTTGTTGTTCATCACAGAGTACAAAGTTGGAGATACTTTCATTTTTTTGATTACCTGAAACTAATTTATCTTAAAAAGCCTGCCAACTCCCCCTAAAAACTTTTATTTTTTGTTTGCAAAGCATTTTTAGACAAAAGCTACAATGAAGAATAGTCACGCCTTGCACAAGTCATAGAAAATAATTTGAAGAGTTGGCTTGCACCTAAAACACTGATACTTTTTAAATACGTCTTCTGTTGCTGCGGTTGTGCAGAGTGGCCGTGCAGTCTCTTGGGTTACATTTGCACTAGCAGCGAGGAGAATGCCTCAGAAAGCGTCCTGCGCTGCACGTGGCACGCTGAGCCCCCGGCACGGACAGCAGTGCAGTAAACTACAAGAAAGTCTGACGGACGGGAGCGAGACCCACCAGGGGCAGAGGATGCTTCCGAAATGGGAGCACATGGCGGGCGAGGAGGGGCTGGTGCCCAGGCTTGGTCAGTTGTGAGGACTGAAGGCTTATTTACTTTTTAAAACTTCTACATGTATATAGATAGATAGATATAGATAGATAGATAGATAGACAGATATAGATATAGATACATAGATAGATGATAGGACGAGAGGAAATGGCCTCAAGTTGCGCCAGGGGAGGTTTAGATTGGATATTAGGAAGAATTTCTTCACCAAAAGGGTTATCAAGCATTGGAACAGGCTGCCCAGGGAAGCGGTGGAGTCCTCACCATCCCTGGAGGTATTTAAAAGACGTTTGGATGAGGTGCTTAGGGACGTGGTGTAGTGGTGGGCTTGGCAGTGCTGGGTTAACGGTTGGACTTGATGATCTTAAGGGTCTTTTCGAGCCTCGGTGATTCTGTGATTCTGTGATTCTATATAAGCTGATTACTTTATATATAAACACCAAAATTATGTTGAACTGGAAAGTTAAAATAACTTTCATTTGAAAGTCTCCGGATGGGCTCTCTCGACACGTTCAGGATTTTCCCCAGTAGGGCTTTGTGTCACGCAGTTCTTCAGAAATGATCCCCACTTGTGATCAAGATTCAGTTTCAGTCAATCAGTGCTTTCCTTTAGAAGAAAAAGTCTCACAAATTTCCCCATTGCTGCAGGTTTGCACCGCAGTCAGAATCGCATCCCCTGCCCTTGGCTGCTGCAGCACCGAGCAAACCCAGAGAGGCGAGACCTGCGTCTGCCACGCCGGGCGTTCGCTCGCAGGCCACCGTTACGGATTCGTAGGAAGCGTCGGCTTGCCCACAGCTGGCTGTTGGGAGCAGAGAGGGAACATTCGGATACAGCAGTCTTCAAAACCTAATTGCCCAGCTCTAGTCATATGTATACGTATAGCTATATATTTTAGTTTTTATTTTTCCAGGAGGAGTTGTCCCATTAGGTGGGAGTGCCTCCATTAGGAAGGCCGTGGGCCGTGGGCGAGAGGGCAGCCTCAGCCGCTGCTGCGGTGGGGCTGTTCCTGGCCTGTCTGCCTCAAGTGAAGCTGCGGGAGCAGGCTCGCCCGCTTGAGACGTGGTTGGTAGAATTCCCATGATGCAGCCCAAAAAGTGACCCGCTCGACCTCCCTCTGAATGAAAGCAGGCTTCGAAATAACAGGAATACGTGCAGTGAGATTCTCCCATACTTGCTTAGTAAGGGCACCCGTGTGATAAGCACAGTGTCAAGGGAGTTGTACTGTAGATTGCTGAGTTTACTGCAGGATAAATAATTAATAGATGACATTAATTAATTACGGTAATTAGCAAAGAGCTACGCTGTTTTTCCTTCCTTAAAAGTAAAATCTTGGCTGATTAATTTTGTTCCGTGTCCAGTGCATCAGAACATTTAAGGCAGAACCATGAAATACAAGCATATACAGTGAGACATCATTTTCGTTGGGTCACCGACTGCCTTTTTCATAGAATCGTAGAGCACCAGGCTGGAAGGGACCTCGAGGATCATCTGGTCCAACCTGCCTTGGCAAAAGCATGGTCTAGACAAGATGGCCCAGCACCCTGTCCAGCCGAATCTTAAAAGTGTCCCATGTTGGGGAATCCACCGCTTCCCTGGGGAGATTATTCCAGTGGCGGATTGTTCTCACCGTGAAAAATTTTGTCTTGTGTCCAGTTGGAATCTCCCCAGGGGTAACTTGTACCCGTTACCCCTCCTCTTTTTCATGTGACTTCTTGTAAAAAGGGAGTCTCCATCTTCTCTGTAGCCACCCTTTAAATGCCGGAACACGGTGATAAGGTCTCCCCTAAGCCTGCTTTTCTCAATGCTGAACAAACCCAGTTCTCCCAGCCTTTCCTCACGTGGCGGGCTTCCCAGTCCTTGGCTCATCTTCGTGGCCCTTCTCTGCACCCTCCCCAGCCTGTCCACAGCTTTTTTGCGTAGCGGGGACCAAAACTGAACACAGTATTGCAGGTGTGGCCTGACAAGCGCCGGGTGGAGTGGGACAATGACTTTTTTATCTCCGCTGGCGATGCCCTTGTTAATGCAGCCCAGCATCCAGTTTGCTTTCTTTGCCGCAGCAGCGCACTGTTCACTCATATCGAGCTTGTTCTCCACCGTCCAGGGTCCCTTTCCACAGCTGGTCCCCAGCTGGATAGATCCCAGCCTGTGCTGTACTCCTGGATTATGTTTTCCCAGGTGCAAGACCCTACACTTGTCCTTGTTGAACTTCATAAGGTTCTTGTCAGCCCACTCTTCCAGCCTATCCAGGTCTTCCTGCAGGGTGGCTCTCCCCTCCAAAGCGTCCGCTTCCGCACTCAGTTTGGTATCTTTGTCAAACTTCATCAGGGTACACTTGATCCCATCATCAAGATCACTTATGAAGATATTAAACAGCATTGGGCCCAATATCGATACCTGGGAGACCCCACTTGTGCTAGGTTGCCAGTTTGAAAAGGAGCTATTTACCTCCTCCCTCTGCGTGCGGCCTGTCAGCCACTTCCCCACCCACTTGTCTACACCAGAATGCATCAGTTATTCCAGGAGGAAGCTGCAGGAAACTGTATCGAAAGCCTTGGAGAATCCAGGTAGACAACGGCCACCACTCGCCCCACATCAACCAAGCAGGTTACTTTGTCATAGAAGGCGATCAGGAGTGTCAAGCATAATTTGCCCTTGGTGAATCCGTGCTGGCTTTTCTCGATCATGTGCTTCATTTGACTTGTGATAGCCCCCAGGAGAATTCATTCCACAACTTTCCCAGGGACTGAAGTATGACTGATGAGCCTATAATTTCCTCAATCCTCCTTTAAGCCCTTCTCGTAGATGGGGGTGACATTAGCCTTCTTCCAGTCTTCTGGGATGTCCCCCGATCTCCACAACTTCTCAAAGGTTATGGAGAGCGGCTGCCCAACGTGGTGAGGTGGGCTTTAAACTGAAGGACTTGGGGGCTGGGGTCCGAAGTGGCAATGCTCACTCCATTGCAGCCAACTGGGGAGTAAGCCGGGACAACCAGAGCAGCGACAAATGTTCCTTGGCTGCCTCCCAAGATGAGAACCAGAAGACCAACCACCTCAAGTGTATGTGTACCAATGCACGCTTTTCGTCATCTTCCGTTCTGCAGTTTTAAAAAAGCCAAGAGTGTGGAAGCATGAATGCATTTAGAAAGCCAAAATAGCAATAATCAAAACAAACGTGATGTTTAACTCCCTCTGCAGTTAAACCAACCAATGTGACAACTCTCCATGCCCTTGCACATGCTGCGAGCACCTCTCCCCCCCACCTGCCTCCAGCCGTGCCACCGTGCCGGACGGGGACCCTCCGGGCTGGAGCTGGGCTTGGCTTGGCACATGAGCAGGGCGAAACCGAGTCCCTGAGTCTGCTAGGGACTCCAACATGGACTCATGCCCCAGCAACCTGCAAAAGACAGCCGAGTGCCAATGCTGCCATGAAAGGGTCTCCCCATGCCTGCCTGCGGCTGCGGGCTGCTCCCCATGTGCCTCCTCCTCCTCCTCCTCCTCTTCCTCTTCCTCTTCCTTCTTCTCCTCCTCCTCAGCATGAAATTAGCTGGGCGTCAGAAATGGTAGTGGCCGAACTTCCTGTTTGAGACCTGTCCCCCTTTGACTGGTATGGCGTCGCAGGAGCAAAGGAGGGTGCTGAGGGCTGCTGAAGTCGGCACGTCGCTGTCTGCAGCGCGGAGCACGCGTGCGCATGCCCGTTCACACCAGAGCTGAGACCTGTGGGCATTGGTGCACGGGATTTTGCTCCGCACACCCTGTTCATTCACAGGATCTCCCGTGCGGGCAGACAGCATCTCCCAAATGGCAGCTGTGAGAGCTGGGGTGGTGGCAGCAGTGTTGTGCCCTCCCTTCTGGAGGAGGGTGCTGGAGCTGGGGGACGCCAGAGGCTTCCCCGCGCAGGGTGAGTTGCAGCTGGGAGGACCTCTGGTCAGCGCTGTCCCCAGGGCTCTGGTGGGAGACCTCCCTGGCTGTGGGACCTGCCAGACCACGCTGCAAGCAGCGAACCACATCACGAGTGCCGCAGTGGTGGGTGCCCTGGGGGAACCGCTCACGGGCGCGGATCGGGCACGGTCTCACCACCCGCGCTCCGCGCTCCCGCCTCTGGCTAACGGCAGCAGCCGACTTCAGAGGGATCCAGAAACCACCTCGGCATCTCTCCTTGAGGAGCTGGTTTGATGGACCTTCTCCACTGTCCACCTCCGCTCGGAGGAGAACAGAGCACGGGGCAACGCCGTGCTCGCTGGTGTTGCTGAGTCGAGGAGATGGACGTGGCACAGCCAGCAGTAACGGCAGCCTGCCCGGCAGCACCCGCGTCCTGGCCTCTGTGCCGGGTGCTGTTTAAGCGTGAAACGGCGCAGCGGACCCAGGCCTGGGGACGCCTACGGCTTGCAGCCGGTGCGGGAGAGCGCACCTGCGTTCAGGCAGACAGAAAGGGCATCTGAAGGAAGATGGATGCACAGATGCAGCTCCTGGACGTAAGAAGTAAACGGAAACTTTTGAGGCATAAAAACCCACATTACACACCTGTGGAGGATCTTTAAAAGAAAATTTCTCCTGACTAATTCATGTGGATAGAATATATAAAAATACCGTTAAACTTGCACTTTGTGTAACTTGTAAAAATCTGTAGGTGCATATTATATTATATTTTGTAACGGTGCTTTATTCCTGTGTTTTGGTTTATGCCTGTAAGCCATTATGCTAAATTCAGCTGAGACTTTTCTTTGCGTCATTGTAAGCATGCACATTTGCAGGCTTGAGACCACAGTTTTTGATTTTGTAAAAATAAGTCTTTATTTAATTTATGCACAAGAAACGTCTGCGGCTATTAACAGCTTTTTGTGAGTGCTGTTTGTGGAAAATCGGACAGCAAGCGTGGATGGACACCTTCCACTTGTTGGAGGGTGCACAGCATCTGTCTGCAGGTTGCAGCCACGCTGCTGGTGGAGCGAGCCAGCGGTCTCTCTCTCTCCTTTGCATGTAGTAAATCCAGCCTTGTCACAGGTTGGTGGTACTGTTTGAACGTTTTGCTAGGAATTTGCATTTTAGGAGGAGTAGCATCACTGCCTGGGAGGCCTCTGCGCTTTTTAGCTTTGCCAAGGTCTTTGGCAACGCAGTGGACGAAGGCTTTCCTCCCCGGGGAGAGCTTGTCTGGGGTTTGCCAGCAGTCAGCCTGCTGGGACGCAGCAGTGCTCCTGGTGCTTCTAAGTTCAGCTCATCAAGTGGGTGGGATGCGGGTGAGCTCTTCACCGCTTTTATTTTCTCCAGGTAAGTTTCCCAGAGAGTGCTTGGCAGAGAATTCAAGGTGTTAGGTGGAAATTTTGCTTTGCTGTTTTAAGCTTGCATGGAAAGGTTAGCTTTGACTGACGACAGTTGAATAGCCTGTATTTTTCTCACCAAATGTCAGTTCCTGGGGAGGGCAGAAGTTTGGCAGTCTCCCTCAGGTCCATGCAGGCTGTAGCTGTTGCAGGGTGTGCCATGCCAGCTGCTCGTGGCGTGCAAACTCCCTGCTGGCTCCCGCGGGTCCGTTTTCTGCTCCGGTGTCCGCCGCGTTTTGCTCCACCAGGATGACAGATACCCCAGAGTTATTGTACTGAGTGGTCACTCCTCTTTGCACAGACCCCGTTGGGCCACGTTTGCATGTCCTGCCACTGCTTTTTACTTCGGCTGTCAGATTTCGGTCTCCCAGTTTTTTCCAGAGCTGTAAATAGTCTCCCAGTTGGTCATAAGCAGAGGCCAATCTGGCATTTCCAAAGATACACAGAGTACAAGTTCATCTCCAACGTACTCTACTCTGTGTCACCCAAGCATACCCAGAAATGATTTTTTTAAAGAAATGATGAAAGGATGTGTTATAGCATGGTATGGAAGTAGGTATAAACTATGTTAAAATTGCTTGAATGGGCTTATAACAGCCATTTAAAAATGCACTTTGAGCTGGGAGTACATGACATAAAGTGCACATCTCCGCAGCTCGCTGCTGAACACAGCTTGCAAAAATGGATTAGGAAGAGTCAGTTTCTTGCAATCATTTGTTAATAAACTTGTCATGACTTATTTTATATATATAGTTACTGCAGTTATATCTCCCCTTAAATATTATAGAAGTCATAGAACTATAAGCCCATTCCTACGTTATGCTGCAGCTGGCCGAGGGGTCCTGCTGCGCTGGGGGCTGGTCCGAGGCCCCGGGAGCTGCGGGGGGATTGCCTGTGCCCGCCGTGTGTCGGGGCATCTGCCCCATCCTGCTCAGCCTCTTCCTTTTAACCTCTGCGCTTCTGAATTCCCCATCGAGGAGGGGGGAGGCACCACCGACATCATTTTTGCTGATTTGTAAACGTAAAACCGCATCACAAGAGCAGTCACAAAACCCGCAGCAGCTCCATCACTCCCTCGAGCCGCCGTCCTCAGATGGGCTCTGCCCCGTGGTGGGGCCAGTGGCCGTGGGCATGGCTGTGGCTCCTCGAGGGTGCTGCGTGGAGGCTGACGGCTCACAGCCCTGGGATGGTCTGGACGACAACCCGTGCTGCTCAGCAGATCGCTGTCTCCCACGCGCCGAGACCCCCGCTGGGGTGGGCACGTCCGTGCGGTGAGCTTTGCCGCTGCCCCGCAGCGTTGCAGGGATGGTCCGGGGAGCCCCAGGGCGCCTGGCTCCCCTCCGCCTCCACAGCCCTCGCTGCTGGCGCCGGGCAGCAGAGCAATCCCAGGCCTGCCCCAGCTCGGTCGGCAGCTCGCCGGGGAGCGGCACGGCAAGGCTCGCTCTGACCCGGCTGGAAGCCCTTCGGCCCGCGGGCACCGTCAGCCTGCCTGCAGCGGTGCGGTGGGCAGCAGTGACGGGGCTGCGTCCTGCGCGTGCAAAGCTTGCAGCGTGAGCAAAGTCCGTCCTGCTGACAGCCCTTGCAGGTGCACAAGCAAAGCAGCTCCACTCAGTGGCACTATTTGCACAAGTGTTTGTTCAGATGTATAGGATGTCTGAGGTTCACGAGCATTAGGGCTGCTGAGGTGCAGGGTCCCACCACGTCCTCGGTGACCTCTCCAGTGGGAAGTGTGGGACGGGGGAGACTGCAGGGCTTTCCTAGCGCAAACTAGGAGATACGTAACAAAATGTTTGTGTGGCTACTGCGGGATTAAAATCACTGTAGGAGGAGATGACCTGTAATCTCATGGGAAATCTGTTCTGTTAACTAACCCCCCCTTTTTCGGTGATGCCCGTAACCAGCTTGGTGGTGCAGCTTTGCAGCTATGGAGTTGCACCCTGGGTGTGCAACAACGCTGCGGGGTGGCGCCTCACGGGTGTACGGGCTCTGGCTCGCACATCTTGTGGGTATACAGCATGGCTGCAGCTCGTACATCAGGGAGGACCTCCAGCTGTCCTCCAGAGCAGAGACAAATGTTCTCACAGAGTAGAGGAGCTCCATCACTTCTCAGCGAAAGACCAGAGGCGGCTGGTTGATGATAAAAGTGCTAATCGCCGCGCTGCTGAGGATTTTAGGAAGAGCAGCACTGGCAGGCCAACGACGCAGCTCAGATACTTCCATCTGACTTCTTCCATTTCCCGGAGCCGGTGCAAGCACAGCACTGGGTGTACGGGCACCGGGAGCCGCCTGCCAGACGCGCTCCGCACAGCAGAGGGGTGCTGCTGGGAGCGGTGCCGCATGCTGAGGGTTCGCCGCTGCGAGCCAGGGAGATGCAGCCTGGTTCACAAGACCATGCGCGAGGTGAAGGCACCCTGCCCAGAGCCGGGGACCCCCCCTTGCTGCCGGCTGGGGTGCGGGCAGCTGGGACCAAGGCGGCAGCAGAGCCTGCACGGCCCCTGGCTCCAGCAGCCCTGGGTGACTGTGCAGGAGCAAAGGGCAGGACGGCGGGGAGGCTGGGGGCAAGCGGGGCGTGCTCAGGCTGGCCGTGGATTTAAACGACAGGTGGGACGTGGCTGAAGACCCCCTGCCACCCAGCACTAGCTGCAGATGTGAGGACCCCCCGGCCAGCTCTGTGGCTGCAGGGTCTGCAGATGTGCTGGGCAGTGTCCGGCCAGGGCCATCCCCCAGGGAAACGTGCGTGCACAGAGGCCGGTTTGCAGCTTGTGCCGTACCCGGCGGCTGGAGCACAAAGCCCGTGTTTTCCCTGCTTGTGCAAGCAGGGGACGGTGTGGGGTGGGAGGTGGCAGGCGCCGACCGGAGGGCAGGGGGCTCCTCGTGTCCTGACACCCGTCCTGACCGCGACATCGGTAAAATACCCATAAAAGCAGAATGCAAAGGTGGGAGTGTTCAGCAAACCCGCCCCCCCGAGTTTTTCCGAGCGCGGAAGCAGGACCAGGCGCTGCCATCGGCAGATGCTGGTCTCTGTGTCTCTAGGAGGAGCAGAGCTGGTCCAAGTATATCTAACAGGTCAAGCCTTGAAATGAAGAAGCAATAAGCCACTGAAATGGTACTATCACCGAAACATGATTGATCAATTGAATTCTATCAGAGACAGTGGGCAGTGAGATTAACTCAGGCCTGATGGGTTCAATGAGTTAAAGCATGATGTTCATTTCAGCTTCATTTCACCAGTCTTTGCTTGTGAAATTGGTCAATCAATAGAGGTTGAAGATCATATATATATATATTGGTGACCATCTTATAGGGAATATAATCTAGCGTAGTCAGCTCCTGACTCCGGCTGCCTTCAGTGGGTAATGGAGACAGAGCAGAGACTCTATCAGTGCCATCGAAATGGCCTGATATCTTCTCCAAATGAAAAGTATTTTTGGATCTCTGATGATTTATCTTTTTTTTCCCCTCTTTCTCACTTTGATCTACAGCAAAACCCATACCCATCTTCGTGAAATATAGTGATTTCTCTTGAAAATATTTGCGCGATGATCAGCTATATACACTTCAAAATATAAAGCTTCTTTTTAGTGATACTTTCCTTTGAAAAAATAAATAACAGTGCTTAGAAAACTCAAATAGTGTAAATGCAAAGATCTCTCACCGTGTATGCGGTCCGGAAACTAACGCTTTATTGGGAAGAGCATGAGGCTGCTGGCTGCCAAATGCACACAATCCCGAGAAGGTGGCATGAAAATTCAGTTTACGTTTTAAACAAAGCCTTCCAAATGGTAATTAAACAAAGTCTTTATCTTCTCTGGACTAATTTACAGGCATGCTACAAGGAAACAAATCACCTTTTTGCCTCCTGGTAATATTTCATTTGCTTCATAATGTTTTAAATGTGGTGAATAACATCCTTCCTAATTAGCCTCCATTTCCCTATAAGGTGGAGTAATTAGGTATGATACCAGGTAATGAAGTTGGACAGTACAAATTAGAGACAGTACCATGTCCTTTATGAATACGGGCTGTTCATGGTACTAGCTATTTACTTCCTTGATTAACCCTGTAAAACCGCGTTGTTTAAAAAAAAAAGAAAACAGCCTGAAAACCTGAAACCCAAAGATTCTCTTTTTCTTCAGAAGAGCATCGCATCAGACAGATGTACCATGGAGGTGTGCACTTCATGGTACATCGTTACTGTTAGTAACACTGGAAATACTATTCCAGTGGAGTTTGTGGATGGCACCAATTTCTCAGCCGCTGTCACCTGGCTGAGGTCCTTTACTGGAGCTGCACTCGTTTAGACCAGGGCAGGGTCCATCCCATGCTACGTCACAGTGACACTTCACAGCGCAGTAATTAAATTGTGCTGTTGTCCCTCTCTGAATTACAACAGACAAGGTGGAGTTCATCTTTTTCTTTTTTCTAATGCTAAGCTTCAGGGCTTTTAAACATGCTCTAGTGTTTTCTGAAGATAGGGTCTAGAGTCATTTGTTCTCCTTGTTTTGGCCCATAGTTTTAGAAATGTATAAGCAAAACACTATTTTAAATCAAGTGGGTTACATAGTGAGTATCACTAAAAATCTGTTTTAGGTGTATTTAGCAATTTCAAATATTCTCCTGCTGCTTCAGAAAACATGTCTTGGACAAGTATTTAACCTTAAAAGTACGCTAAAAAAAATTAGATCACAATTTATCAAATTCTTTAAACTGATCTTGCCATTTGCTTAGGTCCCCAGAAAATAACTTGCTTTTAATTACTGAAGACGTAGTATTTCTGGATGATAGCCACACCATTTAGGCAGCCCTTTGTCAGCAGCACCGTGCATGGTACCTCTTCTCAGCGGTGGATCTGTTCTGCGCCTAGCTCTTCCTAGACTCTTCAGACTCTGCTTAGCCACAGGAAATCTTTGCTGGTGTGTAATATTAACATTACGTTGCCCTTCAGCTGTCCAAGTCACGCCAGCCTCTTTAGGAGAGTGCCTGGCTTTTGTCGTGAAACCACGGGTCATTTTTCTGGGTGAGATGCAAAGAGGGAAGCAGGTGTCCGTACCGTTCAGAGTGAGAAATGATTGCTTTTTCCTGCGCCTAGCTAGTGCCCGCCGGTAAGTTTGGAACCAGGGAGGGGTCACCGGGACTCTGCTCCGTGCGAAGACATGCCCGGCGCGGCAAGCCCTGCAGCTGCAGATTGCAGACTGGATCACGCGCCGAGCTGCGCACACCTAAGGGGAGCCGAGTCGGTGTCCGGAGCGGGGCTGGATGTCTGGGAGGTCCTTGGATCAGACGGGCGGCAGGCAGCCGGAGCAGGTCCGGCATGTGCTGGGGCTTGGTGCCGGCAGAGTGGGAGGCACGGGCTCTCCCCGGGGCGTCAGGGCAGATCTGGATGCACGGTTGCCGGCGCAGCCCCCGGAGACACGGCGCTTCTGGCCTCGTGCTGGCAGGGCGGTGTGTTGCATCCGAGCTAGTTCGGAAAGCTGTGCTCTAACAGCACCATCTTGTCCCGTCTGTGTAATCTGCTAGGGATGAGGGACGAAACATCTGTGTGAGAAGAATGTCCTCTTTTGCGTTAAGGAGAGTATTATATCTGTGCTCTTCATTAGCATTTCTGGAAATATGCCACTGGACTGAGAACTAATTGTTTTGCAGAGTAGGTAGGTACACGCGTAGTGCTACTGTCAACAAAACATAACCCTCCTAGGTGGATGCATTGATTGTATGAAAAATGTTTTTACCACTCCCTGGAGCCTATTTATAACCCAAAGTGTTTCAGACCTGCCAACAGTATTTTAATTATCAAAGATATTCTAGTGTATTCAAACAATGCATAATGCTAATGGTAATTATCTCACATTTATATAATGTCTAACAGCCAAACACATCCCAAAGACCTTCATGAACTTTCAGGTGTCACGTGCAGCGTATAGAAAGTCCTTTACTTGCGCAGTGAAACGCAGCACTTCCCTGCAATTAGTCCGAGTTTGGGAAGCGCAATGCAAAAGAACAAGCTATTCCTTCGTTCATGGATGTGGAGAGGGAGCGATAATGAGGGCGAGTCGGGTCTGGGCGGTTCCCGGGATCCTCTCACAAGGGTCTGGATCTTCTGGGCAGTGACAGCCATGCCTGTGGTCCCAGCCCTGCCCCATTCCTGCCCAGGTCCCTCCCTGGCAGCAAACGCTGCGTGCCTTGCCCTTCATCTCAGCACAGCCCGGCTCTGCGGGGGAGCACGGCTCAGAGCCTGATCCCACCTCAGGTCCTTGGGACGGCGTGGGGAGACCGCAGCGAACAGAGGCGTGCGGGCGGCGTGGGGAGGCAGCCCTCTCTGGGGCTGTGCAGGTGGTGCTTCCAGCTCCGTAGCAAATCCTGGCCTTGAGACCAAACCCCTCCGGAGCCCCACCACCATCTCCGTGGGATTTCATCCCCTGCCATTTTGCCCAGCGCTGTGCGGCAAGGCACCTCGTCTGCTGGCTCGCTCCCAGGTCTCTCTGGTACGGTGTCTGTCCGCGGATTTCCATTGCAGAGGGGCATCTCCTCCTCTTCCTCATATTTCTCGGGGTGCTTTGGCAGCAGGCGCCCGGGGCGGTCCCCTGCCTCGCTGTCCCTTGGAGGTAAGCGCGGCCGGGGACGGCCGGGGCTGAGCCGGCGCCGCAGGCACCCGGTGGTGCCCCTGCCCGTGCCTGTCCTGCGCCGGGTCCGGCAGGCACCCGGCTCCCGGCACAGGGTTGCCCCCAGCCCGGCCCCGGCGTCTGTCCCCAGGCTTCGCCTTCGTCTGGCTCCTCTTTTCCGACTTATTCACCCCTAAAAAATCCGGAGCTGCACTCCGTAATACAAGTGATGCCGGTGGAACGCAAGTCGGCTGCTCCGTATCTAAATACGATGGGGTCTCATTATAGACCTGATCTCCGCGTGTGTAAACAACGCACAAACTGTACTGGCGTTGCCAAGAACATTTTCCAGGTCATACCACAGCTTGGATCATTTCACTCCCTTTCATCACCCCCTTTAGACCAAAACTGCATAAAGCTTTAACTTTGATGCCAAATTGTGAATAACATTAGTTTAACCTGAAATTTAAAGCCAGCGTTTCCATGCTCCAGAGGCAGGGTCTCCCCGGCCTTTTGCTACCATGCAGCTAGCAACCAGAATTTTAATTTTATAAGCCATGGTTGACTAAACCCAGCACTAGGTCTATTAGATATTATTTGATTTAGAATAGTAAAAAAAAAAAAAAAAAAAAAAAGATTTAAAGATACACTGCTCTCATATCCCTTTGTATCTTTTCACAGCGCTGTACACATGCTTAGACTTTCTATTCAGAGGAGAGGTTGAGGGTGTTTTTCCTGTGTGGGATAAACTGATCCTTGCACTTTACAAAAGCCAACATTGTCTACTCTTGATTTAAGTTGCATGGCTTTGTCTAACAGGTAAATATAAAGCTGTTGTTGCCTAACTTGCTGAACTAAAATTTAGAAGGAAGTTTCCAGCATTAATTGCCAACATCAAATGCCTGTTGAGTGTAAGCAGTTTGTTACAGAGGGTGACCTAGGTTGAAAAAGTGTTTCCGTGTGTTGGTCCCCCAGTTTGAGAGAGCTGTCTTAAAGCAGCCTGCTTTTCTGGATACACAGCATTTTCTGGAAAATCCAGCTGTGCTGAAGGGTGATCTCAAATCAATAGTGCTTTGTGAAAAATCACGTCCACCGGGCATCACCCATGTTACTGATGGCCGGCACATGTCTGGGGACAAAACCGGTGTCTACAGCAGCAAGGTGTCTTCGCGCAGATCGCCTCTGATCCTTGCTGTCAAAAAACTTGATGCAGAATCTACCAGAGGTCTGAGTGATGTTGTTCCTCCGCAGACTACTTGGACAGTAAGCCACTGCAACACTCGTGAAAATCTTGTTGTTAAGGATGCATTTGAATTCCGCTCCTCAAAACTATCTTGGCAGCAAGATTCTATTTTTAAAATGTTTCCTCCCTCGGTCTAGTGCAGTGTTGCCATCTGGAGAAGAAATCCGATATTTACTGTTGTTCTTGGAGTTCCACCTCCTGGAGTCCTGGGAATACTGCAGACCTCAGCTTTCAGTGCTTAAAAGATACATTTCTAGCACTGACAGGTGAAGGAAAAGCAGAAAACCACTGTGAATCTGCAAAAAGCAAATTGAAACAAGCCCCTGTATTGCAAGAGTCTTTTCGAACTGCCAATCTAAACATTTCTCAAACTTGTCTCATGGCTTTTCAGCCATGGGCAGCCACTTATGACTTCTGCTAAAAATCTCTGCCAACGAGGGGGGAGAGAGAAGAGCGTGCCTTGGAGCCCAGGCTTTCATCATGCCAATAAGCTTAACGAGTACAAAGTGAAACTGCAGTGCCAGGAGAGCGCGTGGCATCGGGCCTTGCAGAGGGTGCTGCAGTGGCAACGCGGCGCCCCAGGGACGTCCCGCCGCAGCAAGGCGCAGGCAGTGCCTGTGTTTGGAGGTTGTCTGGGCAGCTGCTGCAGCGGGAGGTGGTGCTGGACAGAGAGTCCCTGCTTCCCGACGTGAGCACGCCGTAGCTCGGCACGGGATGGAGCTGAGCAAGGCTTGAGGTACCGCAGGGGGCGGTGGCTGGCGAGGCGGGTCTGCTGGAGCTGACGCGAGCTGGCTGGGACTGTAGCATCAGGTGGTGTACTTGTCCGCCCGTGTCCTCCTGCATCCAGGCCGTGAACCAGACAGGTTCTCAGGTGGTGCGGTAAAAGTGATGCGAGCAAAGATGTGACCATTATCCTTTGTCCTACCTTTAAATGATGTGTGAAATCATTGATGGTAAAATGTGTTGAGGGTTGGGTGTAATGGAAGACTGGTCAGTGCATCTTCTGGCAATACGTGTCTTGCTCGTAACCTCCTGTCAAAGAGTCCTCATGGTGTCACCACACTGATATCCACGTCTGTGCAAGGGACAAAAGGAGGGACTCCTCCGTAGGTCTCATCATTGCGATACCTACTTATTCTCTGTCTTTTCTCTCCTCTTTGAAAGGTATTCAGGAATCTCCAGTACCAAATGGCCATTCTCTCCCAGGCAGAGATTTTCTTCGGAAACAGATGCGAGGAGACCTTTTCACCCAGCAGCAGCTAGAAGTATTGGATCGAGTCTTCGAGAGGCAACATTATTCTGACATTTTCACAACAACTGAGCCCATCAAACCAGAGCAGGTACTATTGCAAACATTCAGTGTTTTCCTGATACACTTCCTGCTGGCAGAGGTCTGCTTGGTGGACATCGGCAGACACTTCTCAGAAGCTCAGTAGAAAAACATGGAGAAACAGGTGTTGTCTCAAGCTCTTCAGCCAAGTGCATGTTAGCCATAAAAGACTTGAGTATTAAAAAATGAAGGAAAACACTTGTTGTGTAAACATTAGCAAGTGTTTGGGTATGAAATTACACCTGATCTGGGCTAGTTACATCAAATGAGCGCTTAAAGAGCATCACAGCTTCTGATGCTTTTGTTAGATCAAAAGCGGGCTATGCTGGTAACAAGGAGAAGACTTGCAAAACCCAACGCCTAATTTTGGTTCATAGTTAGCATGATTGTGCACACAAATTAGATTTTTGTATCCAGAAATGGCTTATTAGGCATGTAATTGGCCATTTGCTGAAAGAAACACCCAATTAGTATGTGAAGGTAAATTAGTTGCACCTACAGATTAGCAGTGTGTTTGAGAAGGACTTGGCACTAATTTTTTGGGAAAGTTCCATTTTTGCAGGCGCAATACAGAAGCACATGCAAAAACTGATGAGCTATGTCTCTCTGTGTTCTTCTTCTTCTTGGGCAGCAGCCTTTAATTTAGCTGCTGAGAAGGAGGTAGAAATGAATATACTGCTGTCAGCAGCAATATCGGTCTAGCTTGCTACTTAATGATGTATTTGGCCATTAATCTTCAGTGTTCTTAATATTAGACCTGTTTTTTAGCAAGGTGGATGGACTTCTCAAACTGCAGACAACCACTCATTTCCTTTGGAGGGCTCTATACATTAGAGGGCCACTGGAGATTATCTCATGGCAGCCTACTACCATCGTGGCTCCAGTTAGGGAATACGTATTGGTATACCTTTTTTGAAAAATTACTTACTTACGCTGAAAGTCATACAGTAGAGTAGAAATTTCCCATGCCTTTAAGCTTACATCTGTCATTAGTTATTTCATTCATAGACCCATTTGCTTTTCAGCAGCTTCAGCTGGTTTTGTGGTTTCCCTGGTTTGTATTTGGTGAGGAGCTCTGCAGGTCTGAACTCAAGCTGGAAAAAGACGGGGAAGATGCTGGGGTCAGTTTGATTTTTTAAAAAACTCATTAGGAAAGCCAAACAAGCGGTGTTTCTGGAAGGTGAAATGGCCTTCACGTACCACTAGATGGTGGTTATCCCATCTGAACACCGGTGACACTGGAGAGGACAGGCACTGCGCCCACGCCTGCAGCAGCCAACCTTTGCAGTGCTGGTCACATAGAAGTTGTGTGGTGTTAGATCTGTCCCTCTTTAACTTTTATACACCAAAAAAAGTCATTACAAAGAGAGCGGTGATGAAAGAGGATCATTTCTTTGTTTCTGTGTTCTGAAGTCTCTGAGTCATGCCACTGGAGCTCAAGGGAGGCAGTCCAGCAGTGAACGTTTATCCAGAGATAAACTTTTGCTGGTGTAATAGAAAGAATGGAAGAATTGAATGAGGGTATTGCTGGAGTATTATCCCGATTGTCAAACATGGGATATTTGGCTGTCAGTGGAGCAAGGATCTCCCTGGGTCCAGGTAAAGAGCTGTGGCTAGAATGGCTGTGCCGCCGGAGAGTTAAGATTGGAGATATGCCCCTATTAATTTGGTTAACAGGGTACTCTCTGCATGCTCTGGGAAGTCAAACGGATGCTGAGAAATGTGATATTATGATTTACAAAGGGTGCTTAGCAGAACTGCCTTGCCTAGGCATTTTTAAGTTTAATTACAAATGGAGTTTGTAGTTGTTTGATTTTATGTAGCTTGGAGCATTGTGGCTTGCTCTTGGAAGGCTGGGCCATGGTTAACGGCTCACAGCTGTTTGGGCTTGGCTTCTTCTTTCTGGTGGCATGTGAAGTGTAACTTTCAACGTGGACGCATGTGGTCTGTATGATTAGCTCTGGTTCACAAGGAAGCAGTATGAGCTCCACTGCTTACCGAAGCAGTCATGTTTTACCTCTTTGGTGAGTCAAGCAACGCTGTCATGATACTTAACCAAAGCGAACAACAACCGAAGCTGTCTGGATCAATTAGTAAAGCCAAAGAAATCAATGAGGAAGAAAATACTGAGGATATTAATGATGTGACTTGGAAAACTAGAGTTGTCCCTGCAATAGATTGTTGTAGTAAACCAAGACCTGCCTTTGGCTTCTGGCTGTCCAGGGTGCCCCTAAGCCCAGAGCCATGCATTAGGAGCTAAGTCGCCCATGGATGTGTGGAGTCCTGAGCTATTTCTGTAGAGGAAAATAAGGAAAAGATGCTCCTCCCCACAGAGACAAGACGAGGGGAGAAGGGTAGTAGGAGCTGCTGACCCACTGCTTATCTGTTTTATTAGAAACACGGTCCAGCAGCAGCCAGCTGAATATCACTGATCTTACCTGGGCACACAAACTTGTTGATGTCCCTGCACTGTTCACCTGAGGAGGGCTTCAGGTATTTTACTGGAAGAATTGCTATCCTCTAGACAAAGAAATTCCTTTTTCTCCCTGTTTTGTGGCTCCTCTCCCTCCTTTTGTGGCAAGTCTGCCTCCTTGCTTGTGCTCTGGGAACAGTCCCTTGGTCACGGTGAGTTGTGGCATGGGGGGCAGGTCCCTTCTGCACAGCAAAGCGTTTGCAACCTCAGCGTGATCGGTCCCCAGCTGGAGGCTGGCTCCAGCTGCCCAAAGTCCTCCAGATGCCTTTTCTGGACAAAATTTGGGCTTGCCTGTGGGAAGTGTACATTGCCCCCCATGTAGGTAGATGGGTTGATGGCCTGTGTGGGAGTGCTTGCTCACCACTGCCAAACCCTTTACTTTGTGTGCTTCCAGTCTATTTCCTTTACTTTTCCCCCTTTAATGTTTTCCTCAGTTCACCTGTATAAAATGGAGACTCATAAGTTATTTGTCACCTCAAAATAAGTTGTGCTCTCAACAAGCATCATCAGAGTTTTCACATCTGCTGTAAGCTGTGCCTTCTATAGAGAGACCTACAGGGAATGAATACTTGTCTTTGGGGAAGGGCTCTTACAATGCTGACAGAGAAGGCAACTGCTGGACAATGACAGGAAAATAAAATATCAGACAGTCCTTTGTTCAGAAACAGTACCCATTGCATGCACGGGGTGAGGCAGGGGTCCAACCATGGGTTTGTATAAAGACTGTGTTAGACTGTGTGCGTCGGGCGGCAGAAGTAAGGCGTCTCCTATTATGTGCCTCATTTTGCCACCTACTGCCCGGCGGTGCAGCTGTGCATGCATAGGTGTGTACTCTGCAGCACAGGGATGTGATACCTGCATGTGTAGAGCGTAAGAAATGTTCAGCGGCAGTGAAGTCCAGGAGCTGGGAGCTGGGAAGCCTGAGGCTGAGAGCTGGCTGTGCAAGCGGAGTCGAGTCCTCTCGTGTCTGTATGTTGTGGGGGAGTAACCAAGGCGTAAAGTCAGTACTCCAGAAGCACCCTGGCCCACCTGCCCCCAACAGAAACCTGTTATAAACATCAGTCCGTGTATAAAACAAATGCCTTGCCCTCACGTTTGTGCCCTTTTATGCTCATTTTTTGCAAACAGCCTGTGATCAGTTTGCACTGGCTGCATCTGTTCATGGAAAACTGATGTCACCTATTTCTGGGCACGGATTTTGAAATGCACGCAGTGGGGTGTTTGCCACACCACCGTTGCACTGCCGTTCTGCTCATGGCTGCTGGCCACCGGGACCGTGCGGTTCTTTCATCGGCCGGGACAAAGCCCCCGGCTTGAATGTCCCGTAATCCTCAGGTCCTGGAGGAGGAAAGCCTTCACAGCGTCTGCCTCCTGGACCGGCAGCAGCTCCTTGTCTCCTCTCCCTGCCTCTTGATGTGTGTGGGGATGGGCCCTGATGCTCCCCGCTGTGTCGGCTCTGCAGTGCAGTCCCACTGCCCACGGGGAAGGCTGTTCACGTTGCTTGCACAGCCGACATCCAGACTGCTCTCGGAGCAAAGCCGTACTGCCGCAAGGGGTGGCCTTTGCCTGCCTGCCCTGGAGTTGTCCTGTACCGCTGTGTCCGTGGCAGACCACCGTGCTCCCACCTGGCTCCCGTCACAGGCAAAACCCCACCATTCGTGGTCGCTGCACCGCCAATTCAGATTTTATCCAGAACTGGCATTCATCCTGTGTCCTTCCTATGCGCAGAGCTGCTACAGCGTGTGGCGTAATTTTCCAGTGCCTAGTCCATTAGGGGCATCCAGCTGGAGGAACTGGGGGTGCTGGCTGTACTCAGCAAGCCCCTCTGCGTGGCTGGAGGCCGATTGTGCTCCGGTGCCTTCCCGCGATTCCAGCCATCAGTATGGAGGAGCTCTGCCCAGCTCCCTGGGGAAGCCGTCTGGGGATGGTTGAGCCCGCGGCATTGCTCCTGCGAAACATTGACTCAGATGCCTTCACCTGTTAAAGCATGGACAGGAGATGCTCCTGGATATCACGACCTGGGAAACAGCCGCCAGCCGGGGAGCTTCAGGCACGGGAGGCTGGATGGGTGCAGGGGCAAGCCTGGGGCTCACAGACCGACGTGCTTTTGGTGGCTGTGAGAGCAGGATTAATGCCTCTACAGGGAAACCTGTGGGATGAGGATATACAGCAGGATCAGCTCGACAGGAGAGGCAGTGCATTAATTTCCTCAGAATAAAGAAGAGAATTATCTATGCTGGATTTCTGTCCACAACAGAAATGGATTCTCTTGTATTTTCAGCTTCACACGTGGGTCCAATCGAATACTCATTGAAGCCAAGAGGAATATTTCTATTGACTTCAATAGACTTTAGATCAGGGCCATAATGAGGCATAACATGATGTGACCAGATTCAACACTATGTAGGTCACCGACTTAGAAGAGAACTGCTTGCCACTAATAGCAGATAATTCCCAGGCCCTTGCTGATGCTTTCCTATTGCTTTTAGCTAGAACTAAACCGAATATCGGTTCTCGGATTCATTTCTGGATAAAATGTAGGTATTCTGGGCTTGGGTAGAAACCAGTAACCTGGCAAATGTATACTGGTATATTTATTCATGACATGCAGTGCAGATAAGTTTGGATCTGGAGATAAGCACAGGCAGACAAAACTTGGATAACTAATGAATCCGAAAAAATTAGTACTAAGTTGAAAAAAATTGGAAAAATTACACAAAGTTAAAACCCAATTTCCGTCTGTTTCAAAGAGAGTTGCCATGAAGGAGTTGTCTGAACTGACCAAGAGAGGGGCGTAAGTCCTTTTGAAAATCTTCAAGTTTTACTTTTATCTGGCCAAGTATTTGCCAGCTTGGAAAGACAAGAGTTTTTTTTCACTGCAAGGAGCTGTGTTGGATGGTGTGTCCACAGGAATGCAGCTCCTGAGAGCACGGAGAGGTACAGTCCTCCGTACGATGTTGAGGTTTGATCTTAGGAGTAACAGGGAAAAGTCAGAAATATGTCAGATAAAAGAAAAGTCAGAAAAAGTCAATTAAAGCCAGAAAGTGTGACTCATTTTCCTTTTTTGTGTGAATAATATGTTTTTTCCTGAGAGACATTACCTTTGGGCAGACAGTGGCTGCTGGGTGGACAGCGGCTGCTGAGGATCTTCTTAAAATTCCCTGAGACTTGCAATGAGAAATGCAGAGCTAATATTTGCTTGTATCTTCCCAAAACTTTATGTTGTCCAGTAACAGTGAAAATTATGGCACTAACTCATGGCTATATTTGGACGTCCAGAGTCAGATCTTTTCTTGATCTGCCACCTGCAGAAGTGATTTGAGCATGTAAATGCAAGCTCTTACCCGTGGCTGGTGTGACAGGGTGGTAAATGAAGAGCAAGTTAAAAAGGAAAACTAAGACAACAACACACAGCTCAACAAATGGACACAAATGCTAAAATTGGGGAAAAAAAAGGAAGAAAAAAGACAAAGGAAAAGGGAAAGTGGAGTTCAGTATCGATCTGCCAGCTCTGCAGGCAGCTCCTCGTGTGCAGGCAGGAGTCCGGCAGGCAGCTGGGTGGGAAGCCATGCCTGCGCTGGGCTCGGCACCCTGTGCCGCGGCGGGACGCACCATCGGCTCCACTGGGGTGCCGGGGGTCGACATGGCGATCGGGGGTCGCAGGGCACGGGACAAGTTTATGGGTGTCTGCGTTACCCCCGTGCCATCCCGCGTTCCCCCCCGCCGGCAGCCAGTCCCTCATCCCGCACCGGTGGAGCTGGGCAGGAGGTGGCTGGACAGGCTGCCCCGGCTGCCGGCGCGGCTAGTGGTGCGGGTGGTGGTGCGAGTGCTGGTGCAGGTGCTGGTGTGGGTGCTGGTGTGGGTGCTGGTGCTGGTGCTGGTGCAGGTGTGGGCGCTGGTGCTGGTGCAGGTGCTGGTGTGGATGCTGGTGCTGGTGCTGGTGTGGGTGCAGGTGCTGGTGCTGGTGCTGGTGTGGGTGCTGGTGTGGGTGCTGGTGCTGGTGTGGGTGCTGGTGCTGGTGCAGGTGCTGGTGCTGGTGTGGGTGCTGGTGCTGGTGCAGGTGCTGGTGCTGGTGCTGGTGCAGGTGCTGGTGTGGGTGCTGGTGCTGGTGCTGGTGTGGGTGCTGGTGCGGGTGCGGGTGCTGGTGTGGGTGCTGGTGTGGGTGCTGGTGCTGGTGTGGGTGCTGGTGCTGGTGCAGGTGCTGGTGCTGGTGTGGGTGCTGGTGCTGGTGCAGGTGCTGGTGCTGGTGCTGGTGCAGGTGCTGGTGTGGGTGCTGGTGCTGGTGCTGGTGTGGGTGCTGGTGTGGGTGCTGGTGCTGGTGTGGGTGCTGGTGCTGGTGCAGGTGCTGGTGCTGGTGTGGGTGCTGGTGCTGGTGCAGGTGCTGGTGCTGGTGCTGGTGCAGGTGCTGGTGTGGGTGCTGGTGCTGGTGCTGGTGTGGGTGCTGGTGCGGGTGCGGGTGCTGGTGTGGGTGCTGGTGCTGGTGCAGGTGCTGGTGTGGATGCTGGTGCTGGTACTGGTGTGGGTGCAGGTGCTGGTGCTGGTGCTGGTGTGGGTGCTGGTGTGGGTGCTGGTGCTGGTGTGGGTGCTGGTGCTGGTGCAGGTGCTGGTGCTGGTGTGGGTGCTGGTGCTGGTGCACGTGCTGGTGCTGGTGCTGGTGCAGGTGCTGGTGTGGGTGCTGGTGCTGGTGCTGGTGTGGGTGCTGGTGCGGGTGCGGGTGCTGGCCAGTGGCAGCCATCAGGTGCTGCCTGCTCGCCTCCGTTTTGCTGGCAGCGCGAGCCCCTCTGCCTGCGGAAATGGGCAGGTGAGGGCAAGCGTTGGCATCGCGGAGAGGGGCGGGGAGCAAGGGCGGTTCTCTCGTTTTTACATCTGCGCCTCTTCCAGCTGAAGCCTCCTCTGATGCAGTCTGTGGCTTTATTGGTGGGAGGGGAAAAAAAATAATCTCTAAAATCCAGCCTAAGAGAGCACATCAGGAGAGGAAAAACCTTCCCATATTTACTCTCAGTAGACTATTAAACAACACAGGCTATTAATTTGGCTTTTGAGTCTTCACTAAAGCCCATAAAAGCGCACAGTTGTCAAATGGAGTTCATT
This sequence comes from Ciconia boyciana, assembly GCF_034638445.1. Lineage (NCBI taxonomy): Eukaryota > Metazoa > Chordata > Aves > Ciconiiformes > Ciconiidae > Ciconia > Ciconia boyciana. The sequence goes on along the minus strand of NC_132937.1, from coordinate 102,273,403 downwards.
TTAATTTCCTTTCAATCACAGTAAATTATTCAGGTGATAAATCAGCTGGGGCAGCCTCCTGGCTGTAATAGAAACCCTAATTCCTGGCTAATTATCCAGCCCATTGCTGCCAGCAGATCAATACCTCAACCGAATGGAAAGGGCGCGGGGTCTGGGCGGGCAGGGTGGCGGAGGGACGGCAGCCGGGAGCGTGCGGGCGCCCGTGACCCCCGCCCCGCGGGGCTGGGGGGGTTAGGCTCTGCCGGGCTCCCTCCTTCCCCCACCCGCTGTAAGGGAACGCGTCCCCTCCCGGGCAGCAGCGTGGGCCGTGGGCCAGGGCAGCCGCGGCTCGGCCGCTCGCCGCCTGCCCGTCTGCCTTTGCCGTGCGCGGGTGGGAGCGGGTGCCGTGCGCCCGCCCGCGGGTGCGGGAGATGGAGCCTGCGGGGGGGCTGGAGGGGATTTTGGCACGCTCCCCCTCCGGGGTGACCCTGCCGTACCCGTGCCACTCGGTGGGATACGGCGCTGGCCCTTTGCCGCAGTTGTTCAGTTGATTCCCCGAGCGTGGGATCCGCGCGATAAGCCGTGGCAGGGTGCTCGGGGGGGTGGGAGCGGGGTGCTTGCAGCCCAGGGAGCACGAGCGCGCTGCAGAGATGAACTCGCTCCTGGTGCTGCCCGACTCTGCCGGCTGGTGACTAACGCAGGCAGGGACGGGGACAGTGTCCTTTGAGGGAGTCAGAGGCTGCTCAGAAGGTGATCTCAGGCTGGTGATGTTTTTTCTTGCTGAGTGGCACCTTTAAATAATGGCAAAATTTAAAGAGGTTAAGAAAAGACTGGAGAGGACCAGTGCTCAGCCGTAACGCAGAGCATTTCACTGGGAAGGAGCAGCAGCTCTGTGGAGACGAGAGTTGCTCTTACCCGCATTTCCCTGCATGCGGTGGCCGTTGAAGAGCTGCTCCATGCACAAAGCCCTTCAAGCCCTCAGGCGATGCTGCTCGCCACAGCCTCTGGCTGACGGGGAGCCACCAGCTCCTGCTGAAAGACAGGGTTACTCTGCAGAGGTGTCGGGCAGAGCTCCTCAAGCCGCTGGATCCCCCGGTTGCTCCGAGGAGGTCAGAGCTCTGAACTGCCCTTGGCTTCTGGAGGCCGGGCCTTCAGCACGTGAGGCTTTGTGTAGGATCCCTACTCCTGTTCACCACCACCGTGATTATTGCTTATTTGCGTTACAGTGGTACTGGGAGGACCTAGAAGGCAGCACGGGGCTAAGAGCTTTGTGCACTGGCTGTCTAGGGGAGAGCGATGTCCCCGAAGGTCTTGCTGTCCACATGAAGAAGACAAGTAATGGCTGGGGAGAGGAAAGCAGCTTCACCTGCAGTGAAGATCAGGAGAGAGCAGCCGTGTGCAGTGACTTCTCCCTGGTGCTGCAGAGAGGCTGAAGCCTCCTCGGGGCAGAGGCTCACGTCTGAGCCCTCCATCCTTCCATCGTGCTGCTGGGAAGGGGATGCACCACCTTCTCTTTTGGCTCTGCTCTGTTTTAGGGTCAAGAAGAGAAGAAAAACCATGGTGTTTCTTCGTGCTGAAAATCAGCTTTTATGAGTAGAAAGCCTTTTATTTTAGAATAGCAGCAGAAAGCACAGCTCCTTGGGCCAACACCTCCCATTCGCATCCTTGCCTCTCTGCCCTCCCTTACAAGGGTTTTTTTGTGCATGAGCTTCTGAAGACTGCACGGAGTTCCCCACATGTGCCACCTTGTTGTGACATGTCGTGCTGGGTGGTGACAGTCAGACTGTGTTGTGTGACCCCTGGTATTTTGTGTGAGCGTGGGGCTGTGGTGGTGGGGAGTTTGCCAGGGAAGCACCACGGCAGGAGCCATGTATCCTGCTAACATCCCTCTGCGTCAGCATCGTCTTTGCAGAGAGCACCCTGCAGCTTGCGTGGACACCCGGGGGTGTCTGCGTGAGCAGGGGCTGGAATGGAAGCATCTGGTCTTTGAGTAAGCAGAAGAGGTGGGAAGAAACGCAGGTGGGATAACACAAGGGATGCCCGCTCTCATGTCCGGGCCGACCCGGGGATACCCCATGCCCCCACCTGAGCTCGATGCCCCGTCCTGTGCGTTCCTCCCCATGGGGAGCGCGTGGTGACCGGTTTTCCCACTTCGTCTGGAAGCGATGGGCAGCCTGGGGTCAGGATTTCTCCCGCAAAATTTTCCAAGAGCCAACAGGGAGCGTTTGCGGGGGTCTGCAGAGCCCAGTGTGCAATGCCCCGGCAGCGCAGCCCTGCGGAACAGAAGCTGCTGCTGGAGGACGGAGCCGGGGTTTCCCTGCGCTGACCCTGCTGTGCTGGCAAAGTGTAGAGTTCCTTCTTGTTGTGTAAGGGAACCCACAGGCTGTTTCTTGTCCTTCTGGGTCTCTCTGTCTCAACCAGGCTGCAGTGAGCCAGGGTCTGAAGAAACAGACCAAAAAGTGCATAAAAGGAGCCACTGGGCCATGCCTGCTTCTTCCCTCTCCTCCCAGCGACGTCTGGCCAAATCAGTGCAATGAAACCAAGCTGGGGGAGAGCAGCAGTGCCCGGCTCTCAGGGATTGCAGGGTGTATTTGAAAGACTGGAGCTCTTCGCTGGAGGAGCCCCAGCGGTGGCCTGGGTTTATGCTGATGCTGCTGCCCTCCGAGTCTGCCGCATTGGGCTTGCTGGGGCTTGTCCCCCTGCTCGCATGGCTTTGCCTGGGGACCACGTCTGGCTCTGGGGACACAGAGCGCGGAGGATTTCTGTTTCCTACCCGGGGGAGTCCTTGTCACCTCCTCCCCTTGCCCCAGTAGGGAGGGGGAATCCCAAAATACCAAGGCAGACACCACCGTCAGGAATTGCAGTGCATTCAGGGTTTTTAACAGCCCCTTTTTTAAAACCCCTGGCTGCTCTCAGATATGACCATATGTGAAAATACAAATTCCCGAGTTAAAGGAAAGGCCAGCCTTGCTGTGTCTGGAGCTGTGACGTCTCCTTTGTCCCTCTCTCTGTTCTCTTTGCTCTCTACGGATGCCGTGGGGGATGTTTTTTGCCACGGGCAGGCTCCCCAGGTTGTGCACAGGCTTGTGCGGAGCGGGTGTTGGTGTCGTGTGGCATGGCCGGCAGCGCCGAGGGCACCATGGCTGGCAAGTCACCGGCTGCTGGCCCCAGCGTCCTGGCAGTGCTCCCGGTGCATGGGCACACGCGCGGCTGAGCCCGCAGGAGCCGAGGCCCAGCGCCCACCGTGGCAGACCAGCTCCCCGGTGTTCAGGCATGGCTGGGGGCTCTTCAGGGACTGAAATGCCCTCGAGGAGGAGAGTGGTGTGCTTTCTCCCCGAGGGTCTGGGGAAACGGTGTTTGGAAATTGCAACCTTAGCACCGTTTCTGTTGGGTAACGCTGGCAGGGGATGCTTTGCCGGTCACCAAGTTTCATCTCAGCACTTTACACCAGGTTTACACCTGGAGCTTAGTGACGACAGTGGAACACGAAGTCCTGCAAAGGCAGCGGGTGCTCTCCTCCAGGAGACTCGCCATGGCTTCCATAAGTGTGGTACAGAGGTGGGAAATTTAAGGAAAGCTTTCCCCTCTTGGTATCTTGCCAGAAGTGTCCACATTTCCTTGCAATCTGGCAGCTGGCTTTGAGTGATTGTATCTCTTTGTTCAGCCTGTGTTTTGCAATAAATAGCTATTTTTTTTTCAGTTTAGAGAGATAAACCAGGTCTATCACATCAGCAATTTTTAAATAAAAAACCCACATCTTTGTCTTCAGTGGAGTCTTCCTTCCAAGGTTTCGTGTCACCAGCAGACAGCTAATGGAAAGTCTGTCATTGCAGAAAAAGTCTCAGACAGTAGCCAGTCAAACAGTGGACTCTGCCCGAGAGCTGAAGGAGAGCAGTGATTTACTGGCCACCCGACAGATTTTTCAATATCACATCAAAGCATAATATATGAGTCAGATGAGTAGAATTATAATTGCTCGTGTAATCTTTGTCCCTTTGAAAAATAAGAGGGGAGTCATCCATGCACTTTACCGTGTGCGTGTATGTGATGCTCCACTTGCATAGGAAAACAGATCTGGAATTGTCCTGAAGCTGGTTTTCTCTGTGGAAAAAGACAACGTCGTGTAATGGCACTAGTTGGCCAAGGTTATGTCATAGCAAAATTGACCGACCTCCTTGTGTCTGTGTTAGCCCTGCAAGAGAGTGAGAGACAAATCTGTGAGTAAACACACTTGCCCGTTGATTTATTTAATGCTTGGCCTGCTCACATTATATTTGAGGGGAAGGGCTTGCACTGGAATTTGAAGAATGGAACAAGACTTTTCTTAGTCTCCAGTAAATGTCTGGATCCCGCAGGCTTTGAGTAGTTTCAGATACAATTTCCACCTTTTGGTTCGGAAATCCCTGCTGTTTTACACTCATTCTGTAGGCTTTCTCTAAATCTGCCCACCACTTTAATCGACAAAGATGGGTTTCTGAAAGTATGCTCCCTACGGAGTGGAGATCTCGATGTGCTAAAGCATCTGAGAAGGAGCCAAACTCTTCGTGGCGGCGCACGGCGGGAGTACGAGGCAGGGGCATGAGCTGATGCAGGAGAGGCTCTGCAGGGTCCAAGGGAGCTTTGTCCCCCCGAGGACGGTCAGGCGGGGCAGAGGTTGCCCTCAGAGGTTGTGCAGTCTCCGTCCGTGGTGGTTTTCAAGACCCAGCTGGATAAAGCCCTGAGCGAGCTGGCCTGGCCCCGTGGCTGGCCCTGCTTTGAGGGACCTCTGGAGCTTCCTTCCAGCCTGGATTATCCTACGACCGTGGTGTCCAGCTGCCTGCTGTTCATTCCAACTGTTAGGATGTGACTTAGGGAAACTTGCTACGGTCGCAGTGGGAAATGTGAAAAGCGTGGTTGGGGTGGGAAAGCAGCACCCGGTTCACACATGTGCAGGGTGAGATGGAGAGCTGCCTGGGACGAAGCCCCAGGAGCCTGAGCACCTTGCTCCCTGCAGATGCTGGGTTTTCAGAAGAATGCCATAGTTTTGGGTTGCATTTGTTTAGGAAGGGATTGAATGAAACAACCTACAGAAGTGGTTGTATGATGACAAAAAGCTATTGTGGAGCTAAGCCACCTCCAGAAAAAAGGGCTAGTTTTGAAATTCCTCTCTGCTCATATGGGTCATGGCTGCTTAAAAACCTGGTAGCAGCAGAATTTGCTGAAATGAAAAAAATAATTAAATCTGAAAGGAAGGAAACTCTTATGCTAAGAGAGCAGCTTAACATGTAGGGGGATGGTTTCAGCGCCACTCCTCTTGCCTTGAAAATACATTTGAGTAAGGGCAGCCTCGGAGAGGCAGGGGTTCCCTCTGCTCCTTCTCCGTGCTGCAGAAGTCCCCCCCGGGCTCAGAGCTGACCTGAGCTCTGAGTGCGTCCGGACGAGGCACCTTCAGAGACCTGCCCGGCGGGCTGGGGGAGGACGAGGTGCTGGAGGCAGCGGGTGCCTTTCTGAAATGGGGGCTGCGGAGCGGAGCCAGGCAGAGAAACTGCACTCGTCAGCTGCTGTGTTCAGCTAAGAGTGTTCGACCAGTTATTAGGACCTCTCTAAATGATTAAAACACGTGATTAAGTGACAGATAAAGTTAAGGTACACAAGAAATTGTCGTCAGATTATGTGCCTGATGAGCGGTTTTCAAGCTTTGCCAAGTTCTGAGGCTTCGCAGCAGTGCGAGTTTTTGCTGAAGACACAGACCCCGCGTCCGTGTTTTTGTTCAGGCAAGCGGTTGCTCCCTGGTTCTTGGGACTGTAGAGAAGAGTTTGAAAATAGGACCCCAAATACACTTTTGGCATAAGAACCGCGGTAGCTGTCGGGGTGGGAGAGATGCTTGGGTCATACCAGCAGTGTGTTCCCTTCTGGTTGTTTTCTCGTCGTGATGTTTTACTGCGTGTGCAGCGTCCGCGCGTCTCCAGTACAGCTGACTTTTTAGCGGCAAAATGATGATTATTACAACAGCAGCGTGCCTGGCTGAACCTGTCTTTCCAACAGAGAATGTTTTGATAAAAACTGAAATGTTTCACTGAAATCTGTCATCTTTGATGATTTTTCCACGTAGAAGGTCCCTCGCTGGAGCCTTTCACGATAGTGAGGAGGTGCAGCGGCAGGCTGTAGGTATCGTCAGACCGAGTCTCTTTACCTGGAACCAGCATCCTATAGGTACCCTATGGGTACCACACTTGTTGGTCAGCCTGCCTCTGTTTTACTTCGTTTTTTATACCCGTGTGCAGACAATTTCTGATGTTTCTAGGTGTTTTTTCTGAAGCCGAGGAACCTGTTTCCCTGCCCCGCGGGCAGGCAGGGTGAATGGGCTGTTTCAATGCAGAAGCGAGTGTCTCCGAGGTGGGTGATGCTGTCCCGCCCCGGTCTCCCGCGCCTTGTCCCGAAGCCTCCACCCTCCGGACCTGCTGCTGCTCGGGTTTGGTTGTCAGTGGGTCTCAGCTAAGTAGCAAAGGGGGAAAACAGCTTAAGATTTACCCCACAAGATGAGTGGGGTTCAGTGCCTGTTAATCCTTAGTCAAAGTTCTATCAAAGAAAGCACCACATAATTCCCCAGATTTTCGCCCGCCAAGGGTTGCCGTTCACACGAAGCGTGCCTGCAGCGCGTGCGAAGGGGAAGGAGGGTCTCCGCACCTCTGCATCCCCCAGAGCCTTCCCTGGCACATCGTGTTTGCTGCACAAAACACTCTGGTTAAGGGATCCAAGCCCGGGGGAGTCGCGTTGACTTCTGCTAGAGCACGGGCTGTTCCCCAGGGAGTTCGGTACCTGCTGCCTCCCTAACCCCACGCCCCCGAGGACTTGTAACTGGAAAGTGCCTTGTAAATCTTCCAGGAACGATATTTGTCCTTGTATTTCTGCCTTTTCCATAAACACATCCTAATGAAAACTGTCTTGCTGTATTGTGGCCCTTCCCTTTCCAGTCTTGGGTACAGGTGAAGAAATGAAAGAAGAACTTTGGAAAAATATTAGGATTTTTTTATGAGGTCAGCTGCACATTGGGGATTTGATGGGGAACTCAGCATTGTAGGGAAAGTTGCCACCCCCAAAACGGAAAACAGGAGACTCCTGATCCCCGTTGGTTCACCTGGCTCACAGGGACACCAACAGGAAAAGTGAAAGTCTTTTGGAAAACGAAGAATGTGTGTTTGTGTCCAGCTTTGAAAGTGGCCTGAAATGCAGGGGTTTGTGGGTTGATATGGATTTGTTCAGCTTTGACTTTGCAACACGCCACAAAACACAGCAAACCCCATGGCTTTCTCTGTTGGCTTTCATCGGGGTAGAGATTCAGTGCACCCGGAGCTGCAGCGGCTGCCGGGGCTTTGGCTACCTGGGAGGCTTGGTCTGTGGGAAACGCTACCCAGCGTATTTTGCCATGGGGTACTGCTTTGAAACCAGTTTATTGTGCTTAATGCATAGTATGATATAGAGTATGATGAAAGGATTCTCAGACGGCATTTGTGAAATACCTTCAGATAGTTCATCTGAAAGCGTTAAAGAAATACGAATGTTCTTCTTGCAAACGTGCACAAGACTTTTCAAATGTTAGGAGCTGTCAGTAGGATGGATTAAAAAGATATGGCAATATTGACGTACACTTCACGCACATTCCCAGTGTGCCTTCATACTTCTGCTTCGTATTTCTCCGTCGGGGATGCTTGGCTGTGCTACTGGTTGTGTTTTCTTCCCTGCTTACCCGTGCCAGGTGCTTCAGTGGCAGCAGTGGAGCCCCTGTGATGGAGGATCGTCCATTTTCCCTCCTCCTGTGGCTGAAACTGTTACGGCCGCGGGTGAAAGCGTCCAGTTCCCGTCCTGAGAAGCAGCGGATGTTAGCAGTGTCTTGTGTCAATGAGTGGCATAAAGTGATTCTGTACTGGGTTTGCAAAAAGCAAACTGCTTTTTCCACCAGGGTGGGATGGGTTACGCTTTATTTTAACTGGGTGTGTTACACTGTATTTCAGTTGGGTGCCCCTTTTTTAGCGTTGCGTGTAGGGCAGCGGAGGCTGCTGACCGAGCAGCGAGGCAACCGGTCGGTTCGTGCTGGGGTGAGGGGAGCCACGGGGAGGAGAGGGTGGGAGGGAGGGGGAGAGGAGAAACACCCTGCGTGAATCCACGGGAAAGGCTGGAGAGGAGCGATCGAGGGGCTGCCCCAGGGCGGAGGAGAAGGAGGAGGAGGGCTGGGAGAGGAGAGGTTGGAGGGGGCCGGGGGAGATGCTGTTTCGGGGAGGAGACGCCTGCGCGGCGGGCTGCGGTGCAGCGGTCAGGACGGGTGCGCAACGCCGGCGCTGGGAGGAGGCTCCTGCAAAATTTGTCGTGCCATTTTTGCATTCCTCAGTAAACCGAGCTGGGAGGTTCTGTCATGGGAGCAGTGGGGAAGAGCCCATGGAGGGGCTGGGAAAGCACGTCTGGCGAGCCCGCAGCCTGGGCAGTGCTGATGAGCGCGGGCGGGAGCTGGGGCGAGTCGTCGTTTCGCTTCACGTCCTGGAGGAACCAGAGCAGTATTTATCCTGAGAGAGGAAGGAGCTGTTGGGGGTAAATGTGCGCTGATGAAACTGGCCCGTCCTGGCAAAAGCAGAGGTCGGCTCTCGCCACCGCTGTGCTGCCGCTGTTCATCCGGGCGCTTGTACTGGCCTGATGAGGCTGGAAAGTGGAAAGCCACCTGAGCTCACTGGGTTGTGTGCGTCCATTGACCGCCCTTGGGCTGCCCTTACCATGGTTTTCCATGCAGGCTTCTGCTTACAAACCGGAGGAAGAGAGTCTGCTGGCCTCCTCCGCCCCAGCCGGGCGACTGGGGTTGCAATGGCCGGTGAAAAGCTTGGCTGGAAAACGCCTGCAGCTCTCTGCAGGCCTTTGCTTTCTTCCC